>NC_062532.1:14240553-14243053 GCF_022655615.1 Tachysurus fulvidraco | reverse complement strand
GAACTGACTTTAATGAGGTTTCATTAAAAAGCCACGGCATCTTTAATGAGTCCACTGTTGTGCTGTTATTTGTGTTATGGGGTAAGCGCTCAACTAATAACTACACACTGCCTAAAACACTCTGTGTGTGTGTGTGTGTGTGTGTGTGTGTGTGTGTGTGTGTGTGTGTGTGTGTGTGTGTGTGTTTGTGTGTGTGTGTGTGTGTGAACGAGAAAGAGAAAGCGAGAGAAAGAGAGAGAAAAAGAGAGAGAGAGTAGAAATACAGGGTCAAATCATTTGCCCCAGCCACATCGTTCAGAGAGTTACAGCTTCCAGAAACAGAGGTCGCATTTAACAATCTGGTCATTCAAATCTTCTCAAAACAGAACAAAATGTTCCCTGTATTGCATTTTATTACACGAAGCAGACACACATTTGCCCCACCTTCCTGTGCATGTGCACCTTTCATGAGTTCTGGAATGGCTGTATGACACAGTAATAAAAAACATCATCCTTCAGCCATCTTTCCCCTGTCTGTATTTCTCAAATGCAAATAGGACATCTTATACGCTTTCGAGACATCTCTGTGTAACAGCCAGAGCCTGAAAAGCTGCTGATAGACTGCTATCATTTCTTCTGCTGTGGTGAGTGTAGTTTTTATACCTTCTGGAGTTCAGTCAGATCCTCATTCTCGCTCCCTTGTTAGCTTGTTAGCCTTGTTAGCTATCACTCACTGTGCTGTTCAAGTTAGCTACAGTTTATTCTTCCGCTCAGTAAGGCAGTCAGCTCTCAGATTTTTTTGGAATTTTTCACGTCGGCAACTATCTAGTGACCCGAGGGCCTGTGGTTAAGTGCTCCTTTCTCGCTACACGGAGCCGTTCATGGTGGAGCTTGTGAAGTCAGCTGAACTCTGTTACAGAGATAGGAGCAGTGCTCCATCAGCAAGAGACAGTCACTAAGGATGACACCTTTACTGATGGGTGCAGTTTGTTGCCACAGTGGCACAAGGTGGCATGTGGGAGCTCCAGTGTGAGATTCAAATAGATTAACCAGCTGGAACTGAGGACAATCTCTAAAATCACTTTCCAGCACAAGCTTGGGTGACGCTTTCTGCCCTCTATGAACAGCTCACTGAACTCTTTAATAAAATGGTTCTGTATAAACCCTAAATTAGTTCTATATCTTGCTTAATATGTAGAACCCTAATGTGTTTTTTTTAAATAGGAAGATACAAGTTAGTCCAAGCGTTAAGAGCCCATTCTATCCAAGATAGATTGTTCTTTTTATTAATCATTTAGGGTGTTTTAACAACAACAACAACAACAACAACAACAACAATAATAATAATAAACAAAATAGTAACTATATAACTATAATAAACAAAATGATGATGTTGTTGTCATTCTTTCGGTTGCTTCCTGTTCCTGGTCGTCACAGCGGATCATCTGGACCACATATTTGACTTGGCAAAGGTATTTTATGCTGTCTGCTGGGCTTAATCTGGGCTTGGGACCGGCACTAAGAGTTAAGCCCTCAGTTCCCTCCCAGGAATCAAACCAGGGATGTGGCAATGAAAGTGTGGGAGCCTGCTGCTGACCACCAGGACAATAATAATAATAATAATAATAATAATAATAATAATAATAATAATAATAATAATAATAATAATAATAATAATTGCAGTTGTATTGATAATAGCAGAACATTTCTATCAATTCAGTTTGAATTATTTAACAAATTTGACAAAGTATTGGATCTTTTCTAAAATACTCCAAAACATTCCAAAACATGGCACCACACTACATAAACATAGGCACTGATATCACCTTACAAGGTCTTTGAATTACAGAGGCACTGCTTACACAGGATTCAACACAGAACTTTTTATTTTAGCACAAGTTTCGATTAAGCCAAGTACAGAACATCGTGAATCTAAGTATAACGCAAGGAACCTCTTTTTTTAAGCGGGTGAGAGTAACCAGCACAGTGAAGGAGCAGATACACTGGTGCGTGTAAGCCTGCATGCCTTTAGACTGTGAAACATGAGTTTTAATGATAAGTAAAGAAAGGTGACCAAACAAAAGAAATATTGATTTTTTTTAAAACTATTTAATAAATCATGCTTTGAATTCAGTTTGAAGCTGAACATAAAAAAAAAAACAAGGAAAGCAGGTAAGCCGTTTAAAACAAGGCCAGCTCTTGTTAAATATGGTATGAATTACTTGTCTGAGCATCTGATCTATCTATAGCACGATTCTGTTTAGTCTTCCAGCGAAAGAGAGATGATGCAGTTAAGAAACAATTTCACTCTGCGCCTCTTATTCGCCTCAAGTCATTTTTATATTTTTAAAAGAAAAGCAGCTTTTTTTTGACTACTCTGTTAATCTGCAGTGAGTTTTTCAGTGCAGTATTTCTGAAATGTATGGAAATCATGATATAGAGTACAAATTTCACATATCATCCATATTGTTTTATATCATGTAGATAGTGTAATGTGACGTCTTTCATAAGGGCATTTAAA
>NC_062532.1:14130553-14235553 GCF_022655615.1 Tachysurus fulvidraco | reverse complement strand
CAAAAGGACAACTGCACTATCGGTAACTTGCCTTACATAAAGGTAAACACTCCACTAGTGCCAAAGGAAACCGCCCTGGCTGTTCAAAATAAAAACGAAACAGAACAACGGTGCATTTGATCCATATCAAAACAATAGAAGAGTTTTATATTTAGGATCATCTCTAAAGGGAAATGGGGGATGATTGCAGCATGGGAAACTTGTCTCTGAGTGAAAGTTCTCAAGGACACACTCTTCCTCTCATTGAAATGCTTCCGATTTTCTCAGGGTCTTCATGAATAAGCTTTTCACCAAGAATCGCTCCAAGCAACACTACACAACCAAATTAATTTCTGACCTATAATTAGCTTGTTATTTGCCTTGCCTATCTTTTGGTCAATAAAGTGGCTTACAATTAATTTGAAATAACCATAAAATAACTATTAAATTAATTGATGTATAATAAATTGTTCTAACTGCTTCATCCTGATCAGGGTCATGAGGGATCCAAAACCTTTCCTAGAAATACACACTGGACAGGTGAATTAGTTCGTCACAATGCAGGAAAAGTTTATCAAAGTCGGGAGGTTGGAGGAAACAGCTGAATCCCAGGGAATCTTGGTACGAAGAAGTGGAGTTAGAATGAACCCACACAAAGGTGAGGAAAGGTACAATATTCTACAGTGCAACATCTTTCACTAGAATCTACGTTAAAATATATTATATTTTTCTATGGTTATATAATTGTAGAGTATTCACGACTGACTTACTTAAGAACTCAACTGTACCTGTGTATATTATTTATATTTTTATAAAATTCCTTGTGTGTGTGTGTGTGTGTGTGTGTGTGTGTGTGTGTGTGTGTGTGTGTGTGTGTGTGTGTGTGTGTGTGTGCAAAAGTTATACTGATTCCGAACCCTGAACATTTGAACACCAAACCTTATTTGCAATTATTTCCATATACAAAATGTACAAAATAAAAGAGGATAAATAAAATACACTGTAGTGAAATGGATGTTGCTTGTCTACAGCAGTCCAGTAAAATGTGGTCTAAAAACTTATTCTGAGCATGTGCAGCTCATATATGTTTTTTTCTTTGTTCTACAACAGGAGTGTGACTGCTCATCACCTCTGCAATATTCTTCTACCACCCCAAACAGATAGCAGGCTAGTTACTGCTAGTATATGAGCTAGTTTATTTTACTATTAGAATCACAAACCCATGACCTGGTTCATATTAGCTACCTAGCTAGCGCTCGCTATCAGCAGTGTAGCATATAAGTGCTGCCAGAGTTCCTTTTAGATATTAAAAGTAATCTTGTACAATGAAAATAATCTGTTTAACTCTTAATTAGACATAGATACGACCAGATCCGGCCAGATGAAGTCTCTAATCCGGCACACCAAATTAATTTCAAACAGAATCATCTTGTGGACTATAATTGAATTGTAAAATGTGGAAAAAAGAGATCTAGTCTCTGTTATTCCACTAGGGAGAAATATAGAGCAATAAACTAAAGGCCATAAAGTCTGCCATGACAAAATGTGCTAATGAAATGGAATTCTTCATTATCAAGCAAGAAATGTGATGCTGTAACTATGTCTCTTTCCAAAAAAGCCAGGTTATTTATTTTTTTTTACATTTCTTTGTAACTTTTAGATAAATGACGAGAGACGAACACATTTTAAAGGAGTTATTGTCATATTGTTGGTCTACTAAACTGATTTTTAACACAAGCGAGACACAGATTCATATATAACACTGGATGCTTCACAATGACTGCTGGTCTTGTTCATATTATTTAAGACAGTTGGACTCCTCATTCTCCAGACTGTGTTACAGAAACGCGAAGCTGACCCGTGTGACAGCATCTTCACTATCCTTTACACCAAATGTCAAGCTCATTGTTTCATGCTGTGGAACACGCACACATTATCAACGCTCCCATGAGTCAGGCTTCTGAGTGTCATTTTCACACTTTCACACTTTCTGCGTACTTCACCCATAAACGCAATCCGTGAATAAAATCTCCTGACATTTCACAACAAAGATACGTTATATCCCTCCAACACACTTCCTCTACCGTATATCAAACTTTTATGTATCTATCTATTTATTTATTTATTTATTTATTTATTATTTTTTCTCCCACTGTCCCCATTACATTCATTCTCCTAATCTTTCTTCATATCTTTCTTCCTCTCCCTCTCTTCCGCTGTGGTGTTGTAATTGAGAAAGCAGCATGGCCCAAGAGTCCAGTGTGTAATCCACACTCTATAAACACTCTAATTGAAGTGCAAATTCAATATTCCCTTATCACTCTCTCGCTTTCATTTTTCTATCTGACTGGTAATTACACAACGTCTGGCAATCTAGTCATCAAAATGCACATGACAAATAATCAAACTGCATGAGAAATACGGCTGGACTGCTTCCTGGATTTGGTGTAAATAGTGATGATAAAAAAAAAAATAAAAATAACACAACAAGCAAACAAAATACAACTGCATAACACTTAATTCCCAAGAAGATTCATTTTATATTCCTGGCTGTCTCTCTTTTCTTCATTTTGTTCATCTTTCGCTTGGCGTTCGTTTAGTTGTGTCCCTGGTGTGTGTTCCTGTTACAGTCTCTCGTCTTTAATGTGCAGGTAACCAGATTCCTTTCTCAAGTTGGGCTGTGTGGACTGAAGTGGGCAGGCAAATAGAGAAGTATATTAAAAACCTTTCATGCAGACACACTGAAACAATGAGGAAAAATGACTGTGTGTACGTGTGTGTGGGAGGAAGGTATTGCTGCTTTAATTAAAGTTCTATTTTTCTCTCTCCCAGTCCCTGTAGAGCTCAGTCTTCCCGTCCACCACATGCTTATTTGTGTTTAATTTGGATAGAGCTGCCAGGCTGCCAGCATAGATATAAAGCCTGTGCCAGCCACGCCAACGAACTGGCCTCAGTCTTTTCAATCAAGAGAATCTGAGAGCAGCAGGGCCAAGATCCAGAGCCACGCTGATAGACTGCCACATGGAGCTGGTTCCAGGCATCAGCGTTATCAAGACGAGGGGATCGGAGTCAAATACACGGTTACCCGTGAGTTCAATAGCCAGAAGGACGTTCAGTCATCCAGATCAGCTGGATAATCAGCTGTAATAATAATAATAATAATAATAATAATAATAATAATAATAATAATAATAATAATAATAATAATGAAGCATGGTGATGCACAGGGTAGTGATGATGATGAATCTCTGGTCTGTGCAGATTTTCACACTATTCCTGTGTTCATTTGGGTTTTGTCCCGATTTTCAAAAACAAGCATGAAGGTTGGCTTGCTGTGATGAATTACCCCAGGTGTGAATGATTGTGTGAAAGTGTGTGTGTGTGTGTGTGTGTGTGTGTGTGTGTGTGTGTGTGTGTGTGTGTGTGTGTGTGTGTGTGTATTCTAACCTCACATGCAGTGTTCCTGGAATAGGCTTTGGGTCCATTGTGACACTGACATAATCGAATGAAATGGATGAATGAATGAATGAATGAATGAATGAATGAATGAATGAATGAATGAATGAATGATGATGATGGTGCTAAAATTCTTTCCAAACTATGACAACACTTTAGCATTCTTATATAACTGGTAGTTGATCTTGTTTTAATTCCCTGTCAGTTGATTAAAGTAATAAAGTGGCATTGATAGTAATAAGGTATGTGTAACTGTTTTCATTTTGACTCCCTCTCACTTTGAATTGGACTCGATGGTGACTTGGTCTTGTCTAGGTCTGGTCTTGGATTTGATTACTGTAGTAAACAAAATGAAAGTAGCAGCATATTGAGAAGGCATGCAAAACAAATCCCATCAGTGTTTGTATATCAGAAGCTTGTCTGTGTACAAAAACGAGTCATTGACGAGCAGCATGACAAACTGTATGCTGACTGTCATGGTTATATTTTCCTCTACACTGCACCATAAGCATTACCAGTGTTCAATCGACGGAGAATATAAACCTAATAATTAATACTGATTTCCGTTGAGGTCCTCAGAGCAATCATCCACTGAAGTTCAGATTCCTTATTGCCTCGAGGCACTATGTACTGTAGTACAGCTCATATCTCACTGAATGATTTTTTTCTCCTTTTACGTCAATGCCTGTGCTGACACGTTTACTCTTGACTTTGAACGCCAGGATTCTCCCTGTGTTAGTGATACACAAAGTCAACAACAAACATCTTCACCCCGTTGTTATGAGGAAAAAAAAAGGCTTTGTCCTGCACTGAAGCATGAAAATGATGCCTGAGAAAACACCTCTGTGGCTTCAAAGATGCCACGCTGAGTTACAGTCTAGAACCGCATCAGAGGAGCAGAAAGAGACGGTGCGCTGGCACACTGTATGGAACAAAGCCTTTAGGAAAAGGCCACAGAGTTCAACTTCTTCTGCCCCTGCATCGTAACAGGAAGCGAATACTTTAACAAGCTTTGTACAGAATTGAGTGACAGCATTACGCTTAACACACAGCAGTATTCAGTTTGTGCATATCTTCACATGCCCTTCCCTGTTGTTTTTGATCTTATTCCCCCTTTTCTCTCTTTTATGTTTTTTTTCCTGCTGAGCTTTTTTTTTCCATGAATTTCTATCAGCTCTGATTCACATATCTCTGCAGTTGCAGGTCTGGAAGACGTACACAAAACCAACACACACACCTATAACACATGCAATGTCACACACAGGGTGAAAGACAAATTTAAGATTAATTCAACTGCAGAGATTAGTAAGATAAAATTTAAAAAACAATCACATGCCAGCATAATGGAGAAACTCTCATACAATCATTCATTCATTTTCTACCGCTTATCCGAATTCCTCGGGTCACGGGGAGCCTGTGCCTATCTCAGGTGTCATCGGGCATCAAGGCAGGATACACCCTGGACGGAGTGCCAACCAATCGCAGGGCACACACACACTCTCATTCACTCACATGCTCACACAGTACAGACAATTTTCCAGAGATACCAATCAACCTACCATGCATGTCTTTGGACCGGGGGCAGAAACCGGAGTACCCGGAGGAAACCCCCGAGGTACGAGGAGAACATGCAAACTCCACACACAGAAGATGGAAGCGGGAATTGAACCCCCAACCCTGGAGGTGTGAGGCAAACGTGCTAACCACTATACCACCGTGCCCCCCTCTCATACAACCATTTAGTAAAAATTAAAGCCTGCTTTTTTCTCACAACTTCAGCAGAAGTTTTGAATTTGTAACTCAGGTGCAAATGTTCAGTGAACTGTAGAGGCTTGTGGGGTTTTGGCTCTTTTGCGTAGGATATAATTATTTATGTACAATGGAGATCCTCCTCGGCCTTTTAAAGTCATGCTCTAATACAGTTTTTCTTGATTGCTAAGACAAATTTCTGGAAAGCTGCTCTCCTTTTCTCTAAACTCTCAAGCTACATTCACAAAACCTCAGTCACTCCTTGCAAAACCAAACTTTCACCTCAAAACAGTTCAATCTGTGATCAAAACTGAACTATGTTGTCAAATCGTGCCCCGCGTCAATCAAAATTAAAATCACTATGGAACAGTCACCAAACACTACATAGAAAAATAGAAAACACAATGCTCAGGACATGAAGCTGGAGAAATAAATGTTTATTTTCACTGTAGGCTAAATGCATGTTGCAAAACAAAAAAAACCTGTGCATTTAGCACTTGTACAAAAAGACAACACAGCAATCTTATGCGTTTGCCACTTGTGTACAGTAAGCCCATGTAAAAATAAAGTACAAAAATACACAAATAAGTGCATTACTCAGCCACAGCATCATGTTTCCGTACTTGGTCAGGCTAGAGGACTTCATCCACATCACAGGCCACATTTTGTCTGGCCAGGCAATGGGGGGTGGGGGGGGGGGGGTGGGGGGGGGTGGGGGGGGGGGGGCTGGCATGCCGTATCCAGGCTTGGCATGCCTTCACACCTATGTCACCACAGGCAAGTCCCATAGCTTGAAAGAGATGTACCCTGGTGTAAGGTTGACGTTCATATACCTTCCACCATGAGGAGAAGAATTCCTCAATGGGGTTTAGGAAAGCGGAGTACGGTGGAAGGCAAAGATTGATAAAACCTTGGTTCATATTGAACCACTCTCTAACCTGGAGGGCTCTGTGAAAACTCACATTGTCCCAAACAACAACATAGATGGGATGCTCATCCTGCTGCCCTAACAGAGCATCTCGCATGCGATTGAGGAGCTGGTGAGTGTTGTAGGGCCCCAGGTTGGCATGATGGTGGACAACCCCATGATTGCTGATGGCAGCACATAATGTGACATTGCCACCACGCTGCCCAGGAACACCAACAATGGCCCGATGGCCAATCACATTATGGCCTCACCTTCTCCTTTTGGTGAGATTAAACCCAGCTTCATCCATGTACACATATTCATGGGGTCTTTCCATTGCATCCAGTTGAAGAACCCTCTGTAGAAATAGATATAGTTTTGTGAGTGATACGGAAAAAGTGATTTAGGCCACTACAGTAAATCACTAATCAACATTGAATGTGTCTGGATATATGCCAACATGTACATACTGGAATCTTTGCTCTTTGACTCTGTCTGAGTGGCACTCTGTATAGCTGTTTCATGCGCAGTCTGTTGCACTTGAGGACACGATCATCAACAGTAGAGAGGCTGACACTGTTGATACCCTCAAAATTTACATGGTCCTCTATGATCTTCTGCTGAGTTTCACTCAGTTTAATGGAATTGTTCTCACGGACCATATCAACAATTAGGGTCTCTTGGTGTGGGGAGAACATACCTGTCCTCCCACCCCCATGTGGCAGTCTTTTAATTTTACAAAAAGAGAACATGGAGTTACAAAAAATATACATGGAATACTAGGCCTACATACAGTTAGACCAACATTCCATTACAATACTACAGTACATCGGTACAGCAGTGGTTAAGGTGTTGGGCTACTGATCAGAAGGTCATGGGTTCGAACCCCAGGTCCACCAAGCTGCCACTGCTGGGCCCCTGAGCAAGGCCCTTAACCCTCAGTTGCTCAGTTGTAAGTCACTCTGGATAAGGGTGTCTGCTAAATTCTGTAAATATATAGAGTATGTCATACAGTAATTGCTGTCAACATTTACATACTGTACTATAATGTCAAAAAAGGGTAATTACCCGTTCTCTAAATATTTGGATTATGGTGGACACAGTGAATCTACTGATGTTTGGTTGTACCCTTTGTCCAGCCTCCCTCATGGTCATACCATGGACAAGATCATGGTCAATCACAGTAGCTCTGATTTCATCATTGTGCTGCACGATTAATCATATCGCAATCGCGATATCAATGCTGTGATTTTATGACATAAATTACTAATAAATACATGCATGTGTGGACATGACAACCCATTCTCTCTGAAAGCTGTTTGCCTATTTCATACATTACACCGCTATCCGCTAATTAAAAAAAAGACCAGTGAGTTTCAGTTTAGGTAGTGGCACGTGATCAATGAAATTGAATGAAAATGTGTTGGCAAGTTGTGTCTAAACAGGTGAAAAGTGCTTATGGTTTTGCTAAAAGAGTGATTGATTCAATCAGTGGGTTCAGGCAACTGAGCCTTTGGTTCAGACAATAGGGTTTAGTGTTTTAGCAATTGAGAAACACTGTAAAATAAAAATAGCCATCATTATTACAGTGATGATAGTTGGGATGTAATTATATACAGGGTCACGTCTGATATATATAGTCTAGATATAGTCTAGACACCGTTGGTCGTGTCTGAGCTGGTGTGCGACATATCCGAGTTGGAGTGTGATGTGTATGAGCCGGTGTGTGACATATCCGAGCTGGTGTGTGACGTGTCTGAGCTGGTGTGTGACGTGTCTGAGCTGGTGTGTGACGTGTCTGAGCTGGTGTGTGACGTGTCTGAGTTGATGTGTGACGTTTATGAGCTGGTGTGTGACATGTATGAGCTGGTGTGTGACGTGTCTGAGCTGGTGTGTGACGTGTCTGAGCTGGTGTGTGACATGTCTGAGTTGATGTGTGACGTTTATGAGCTGGTGTGTGACGTGTATGAGCTGGTGTGTGACGTGTCTGAGCTGGTGTGTGACGTGTATGAGCTGGTGTGTGACGTGTCTGAGCTGGTGTGTGACGTGTCTGAGCTGGTGTGTGACGTGTATGAGCTGATGTGTGACGTGTCTGAGCTGGTGTGTGACGTGTCTGAGCTGGTGTGTGACTTTTATGAGCTGGTGTGTGACGTATCCGAAGTAACCGAGCTGGCATTTCACATAGATCTAATCTGAGTGTGTGAAAGTCAACAATACCATAAGTACAAAGACAGGTGTAGACATCACATTAAAGGTATTAAAGTTAATGACTTGTGGAGGTGTGAAGTTACAGTAAAACCTATAAATGAAAGCTTCCTGAGAAGAGAGTGAAGCAGCTGTATACAGTATTGACTTCAGTACAGTTCAGAGTTAAGATTCAGAGTTCCGTGTACTGCCTGAGGAAAAAGACACTTTTCCTGATGTAAGCAGCTTGTTTTCTCTTAGTGAAGGAGTCTGTGTAGCCTGAGCAGACAGTGATAGTGTCAAAATGCTAAAGCTTGTGTAAGTCATGTCAGCTTGAAGTTAAATACATATGTAAGGCACTTGGGGGAAAAACATAATGACAGCTGAGATACAAAGACCATCCCTGTGTCCCAGTTCACAATCACAGCTAATATTGCCCACAACTCCTTGTGTGTGGGAGGAGTTTGTGATGGTTTGCTTCACTGAATTTTAGACACATTATAGAAAAATGGAAATGAAATGTGGAAAAATAAATCAAGGGAATAGAAAATTCAATTATAATATAAATTAAATAAGGAATAATGAATGAAGAAAAGCTGTACTGTAATAAGGAGTTTGTGTACAGGGTGTGTAATTATGCCACAACCTTCTCTTCTGTTACTGTATGATGTCCCAGGATTTGTTTTTTTTATGTACTTTTTAAGCAAGCAGACTGGGACGTGGCACACGCTTACGCCTTGTCTTATCGTGCATCTTGTAGTTTGAGTGTATTCTGCTATGATTTAAAACACATGCATTTAATCTTACACTTACAAATTTGCTGTGTTGTTCCTCATTTTCAGTTGGATTATGCCAGAAATTGTTGCTGCTTCAAAAAATTCTTCCCTCAGCAGTCATCATGAGCTTTTGATTGTCAAATATAAAATGTGGCTTGAAAATAGGGCTTTTTAATAAAAATCCAAGGTGGTCTTTATTATCAGTTAGTTCAGGTTCACTGGTTGAATTGTTCCGAGTGCTAATATTTAGTATAACAGAACACATACGTCACTGTTTGTAATACATAAAAAATCCAAGTCTAGCAATAATTTGTTATATTGAAACCATGCCAATCAGCCTACATCACATGTCTTTGGACTGGGAGAGAAAACCCCTGAAGCACAGGGAGAACATGTAAAGTCTACAACCCCGAGCGGTGAGGCCATCATGCACCTGGGTGGTCACGTTTGATGCTTTATTATTTACTTATTTATTGAGTCTTCTTCCCCATTTCCCTGTTGTGGGATCTCAATATCCTGTAGAGTATATCCTGAGTTCCTGGTGTCTTGTACTGTAGGTGAAAATTTGCAAGTTGACAAAGACATTTCCCACCTCGGCACTCTGGACATGTAAAGCGGGAAAACCTCACGGACGACGGACGCCTCCATATGAACGTGTCTTTTCTTTCACTCTTACAGACCTACAGTTCTGAGTAGCCACTGATACTGTTTTATAAATGAAAAGTCAACTTCTCAATGAAAACTTCTAATGTTTCATGAAACGTTTTGGACTAAAACTGATGTGCACCCAAAACAGAAGAGCTACCAACAACTTAATGAAATATATTGATGATTAAAGCGGATTACTCTCTCAAAACAGCATTACGATTAGTATGGTGAAAGTTTGGATATTAACATATTACAGATTTAGAAGTATTTAGAAGAATTTACAAACTGTGTAAGTTTAGATGAAATGTCAAGTTGAACTTGTTTGACACAAACAATGACATTTTGACTGCGTTTAGAGATGTTTCCCAGATAATCAGCTTCAGTTTTTCATGAGTGACTGTAACTTAGCCAACAGATTTACAGCCTGTTCACTGACAACACCTGCTCAGAACAAGTAGTCTAGGCCATTGGTTCTCAAACTGGGGGCCCTGAGATGGTGCCAGGGGGCACGGGTTCACTGACAACACCTGCACAGAACAAGTAGTCTAGTGCCAGTGGTTTTAGTGCTTCCACATTCTAATGCTGATGACCTCAATAACCTCAACATGAAACAGCTTGTCTCTGGACAGGACAATGTCCTCAATCATGACCCTAAAAATGGCTGGGCTTGAGCCGAACTGTTTTAAATGGGAGCAACATTACAAATGATAAAGGAGTCCAAAAAGGCAACAAACACTTACAATAAACAACACCAGTCATAATCTCTCTCTCTCATACACCTTTAAACCTTAGAGTTGAGTGCTCGTACCCTTCAGCGTGTGCGTGCGTGCGCGCCCCCGCCTCGGTGTCGTCACGCGCTTTAACCCGGACGTGAAGAAGCTCAACAGAAAAAAAAATCCGATACGGTCGAAGAAAAGATTTAAAAAAGGTAAGTTTGAAAAGGAAAATTGACCATTAAAGGCTTCGTGTTTGACCTTTTGTGATACAGTATGTTTGTAGTCCAGAGTATGGATAGAGGACAGACGGCTTTTGTGCTGGAGAACTCTGTAACTGTATGTTAGCAACTTCTGCTAACTGTATTGTGTTTCTTTTACTATGAGCCACTAGCTGTTTATCTCATTAGACATGCACGTCGCTTTAGGGAACGTTTAAACCGTTTTCTCTTGTTAACTTTGCTATAATTTGCGAACCAATCCGTAACCAGTTGCTTCGTATTTAAAAACTCCGCATCTGATTAGCCGGCTAGCTCGCTGAGCTAAGTGTAGTCACTTGCTAGCATTATTTGTTTGTGTTTTGACTGTAGCCATAACAGGCGCCTCGCGAAAAGAAAAACAATAAATGACCCCGGGCTCGTGGTCGGTAAACGTATGACAAGTTAAACGTTGTTGGATTAATTAGCGAGGAAGTTATCTTTTAATTGTTAGGAGGCCTGGACGTCAGTTATGTAGCCTTTGCCAAATAAAGAACCGTGTTACTGTGTAAATGGAATTGCAGCTCCGCGCATGCGCAAAGACGCACAGTTCATATCCTGCAAAAAAGCGAGATCTTTTTTTTCTTTGGTATGCGCAGTGCAGGGCTGCAGGGGAGCTCGCTGCCAGAAAGTGAGCCACATTGCGATTGGACCTAACGACTGGTTTAAATCAGTGCTGCATTGCAGGAATCTCATAGATATGACATGGATCAGCCACCAAGTGGGGAAATGAATACAATAGATAAGCAAAGACAACAGTAATGAGGGAGGTTGGGTGTTTTTGTGTTGCATGTATGTTCAATATTTGACTTGACAACAATATTGGTATTCAGCATCTAAGTGTACTACAACACACACCTGTCACACCTGTCCTACCTGTCCTACCCTCCCCTAATACAGTATTTGATCCTAAGCAACCTGATTGTGAGTGTTTGCGTGAATGTTAACACTTTCATCAGGGCTGTTATCTCTTTAATTTGCTGCTGGTGAAGAGGGAACCTTTTACAGTACCTAGGTTAATATTAACACTTATGCAAGCAAAGTCAGTCCCTGTATCAACCTCTTCCGAGTGGCACAGTATTCAGCAGTGCAATGTTAGAAGTTGTTTTTACACAGACTAGGCCAGTGATTCACAAAGTGGTATCTTTGACCCCAAGCTAGGTCTTCCATGTTGATTTTTGTGTTACACTTGTACCTTGGAGTCCAAGCACCGACTCAGCAGATCTGATGTGTTCTTAAATTTTTAAATCGTGTTCTTGGTGTGAATCCATAACACAGTCGCTTGGTGCAATTTATTTTCTACTTTAAAGGGTCCCTGGCTGCAAAAATTCTGCGGCACGTTTCGGCTAATATATTCACTAGTCGCCACGGTGAGGATGACGACTAGTCAGATGGCAGAAAAAAAAATAACGATGCTGGAAGTAAAAAGAAGACGAATAAACTTTTTTTTGTAACCAATTCTACAACCAGCTATGAAAGTGAAAATTTCCTTTGCTGTAACACTTTAATACCACACATTGTATGGAGTGGTGTGTTGTGGTGTGCTTTTTTTTTTTTTAATCCCACACTCGTCTGTTTCCGATAGAATTCCTCCTGCAGTTATTTTCTGCAGACATTGAAACTTGAAAAAAAAATCTATAAAACCCTGTGTGAAAGGGTGGTTTTACAACTGCAGCTCGTACATCACTACCCAAGCCCCCAGATTAACAGAGCAAGCCACCTTAAAGTGTTTCTGGAAGCTAAGCTGGAGTTTAAGATGGTGGAAAAAAACCTCCTTGACCAATCTTCTCGCAAAAGGGTTGGTATGGGCACAAGGTTTAATTCCAAACAAAGCAGAGGCCACAGTTCCTAGTATTTTTAAAACCAAGGTCAACTGATCAGCCTGGTGGATTCAGGTGTGCCTCCTCCTTGATTTGAATGAAAACCTGCACCCTGACCTTGACACTGCTGTAGACATCAGTTGATTTCAAAATGTTTCCATGCTGCACTGTGAGATTTGAAATGAACTGTAACATGAACTGATCTGTACTCATTTCTGTACTCTGATTGACTGTAGCTTAAAAAAACACAACAAAACTGGAAGTGAATTGTTTGAAGCATTGTTTTCTGCACATTTCTGCAGTCCTGAAACTCATTTTGCTTTAACTATGGAAAAGACGACTAGTCCGCAACTTCTTTTAAACTACAGCTTGACTAGTGACACGTAATAGTTGTACAAGCCCTGGTTTCTGATATCAGGTGAAGGTTTTTTGGTGTTTATACAATCAGTACAAATGATAGATATGCAGCGATATGGCAAACATTTCAAATCATGAAACTTGAAGACTATAGTATACACATTATATCTTGATATTTTGGGTTTTTACTGAGTATTAGGAAAATAGTTATGCTTCATTTCTGTAATCTGTACAAATCTATAAAACCATGCATTTACAGTATATAAAAAAAGGTTCTTATTGTCCAGCTTGCTGCTCAGTTCTGTGAGTAGTAATGGAGATGGTCACTGTTTTATAAGTAGTAACGACTCCTCTGACACATTTCATGCCACAGCTATTTATGTTGGTATCATACCACATTTTTTTGGTCTTTTAATATGTTTGCTGACACAATACAGATGTCGCACCAGAACATAAGACACATCTAATGAGTCAGTGTTGTAAATGTACTGACCTTCCCTGTGATGTCTCAGAGAAGTGTACCGAGATGAAATCAATCACAGTTTCAGTGTTACGCCGTCCTCTCTCTCTCTCAGCCCTGGTGAATATTTTGAGGCAGCGTCGTATATCCTGATGCGCTCCAGTCATGTTTCAGAATTACAGAATAGGCAGTAATAAAAATAAGGCAGTGAAATTTTATTTACTGCTTGGACTCAGAGCTCGGGTAAGTATATGGCCTAATAAAACAAGCCTGCACCAATCTTTGCTGATATTAAACGTTGAGATATTGTGGCCCTGTCCAAATATTTTAAGGGCTAAATATCCGAAGCTGAAAAGCAGCCACCATCGTTTCGTTACAGTAGCAACGATTCCTGGTTCTGACGTCACATCGCATCACCGAATGATCTTCCCTCCGCATGTCTGAAGAAGTTAACGAGCTCCATTTCATCCCGTCTTTTTAATCTTTTGGCTTTATGAACATGGCAGGTGAAATTAAAGCGTGCTTCAGGGACTTTACTCTGATAAATAACTTCAGATGAGCACAGAAGCACACAGCGTTCTACCGCAACATCGCCTGGCTCTCGGTTAATTCAGTCTAACCAGTTCTTCATTCAGTCCCATCACTTTTACTTCAACTCTGTGTCATTCTGTATTATGTCTAATAACGCTTAAGTGAATTAGTCTTAACAAACCTACTGCAGCACAGCTGGGAAGGTAAGCGCCAGGTAGCAGTGTTAGTGTTAGTCACTGTTAGATGTGTGTGTGCTTCGTTGATGCCTTTTGGAATTCTTATTTACAACATGAACATTAGTATTTTTGCTAAGTACAGGTTAACATTTAACCCAGTTTATCTATATAAAGTGATCAGCATTTTGCATGCGGCTGTACTACACGCTGCCGCTGTGTAAAACAGCAGCTGTTAATAACAGATCAGTGGACAGAATTAAGTGTGTAACAGGACATGACAAGTAAAGCCCTTTAAATGAAGCAGCTTGCATGAATTCATATTGTTCATGACTTTTAACAGCTTCTTCGTCAGGCTGTAAAACAAATGAAAATGTAATCTGGATCTTTGTGAAAGAGGGATGAATTCAGATCTTCAATCAAGCAGATCTGTGTATTGGGTCAGGGACACTGTGGGACACATCAAATAAAGTTAAAGAAGCAGGCAGCTTTTACTCTCAAACGTGTGTTCGTTTGTCCCCGTCCGTCCATCCTGCTTGTGCACTCTTTTCTGCATATATTCTGTCTATCCTTCTTTCCTGTCTTCTTTATTATTTCGTACCTTTCCTAACTTCCCCTCTACTGCTGTAATTACTGGGTATAATGAGTCGAGACATTGGGTGTGGGAGTGCTGCACACCTCTGTGTTTAATTTCATTACAGGATGTTTAGTGGCCCTCAATCTTAGCACTTGCATTAGCTGTGCATTTGCATTCTTTTCCGGTTTGTCTAGTGCTAATTTCAAGTCGTGCGTATTCTATTTTCCACCGTTCTTTCTCAGAGTCGAGACCTTGTGGTCCTGATGAACACAGTCTCAGCTCAGCAGCCTGGTAAATCCCAGACTTAGTACAAACCTGGTTTCATTTCAAACACAAGCCGAGAAATCACATTATTTACACTTTACAAATCAGCAAAGCAGAACTATTTCTTGTGATATCCAGGAGCAAAAAAAAACGACGCTCGTGCGTCATACAGGAGCTTTTTCTGTCCTTTAATTATTAAACAACTTGATAATTTGATTGAACATCAATATTATTTCGAAGGTATCGCAGATTTGCCTTTATGGAAAGGTAGGATTGAAGAGGAAATGATACATTTTCATCTTTTGAGATGAATATTAAACCTCCAGGCCATGTAGCAAGAGACAGCGCTACTTTATCATTCCATAAAACCTCCATTTCAGGGGAAAGGCTACATGCCTTCAACTCTTATTTATGAAGCACATGCATGCAGGAGTATTATATTACTTCAAATCTACTTTGTTCACCTTTTCTTAAGTTAGCGTGTCGTGCAGGTCAGCAGACAGCAGCGTGTTGGTGACGGTGTGTTTGTACGCTACATTTGCATACGCAGCGGTGTAATTTGCTTCCTACAAGGACATTGATCTGCTGTAGTTCATTCAGGGAAACTGTTAGGATTAAGCGTAATCCTAATAATTTTAGAAGTCTTGTGTATTCGATGAATACAGTGATCTGACAAAAGCAGCGTGTTGCTGCTTAGTCCAGAACATGTCATTGTGATCAACAGTGCCATGTCACATTGTTAGGAGTGACAGCCAAGACAACAACAGTGGCGTAATCATCTAAAGGACTTTCAGTATCGTCTCGTCTCCTGCGTGGAGAAACAGAGAAGCTGTGCTGTGATGTTAGGGGCAGTCCAGCATGAGCGGTTTTCAGGTATTTATGGATAATCAGTTCTTCTTCCTGACCGCAGAGGAACCCTGTGTAGTTTTTTTTTCTGTTTTTTTTTTTCTACTGTTGTAGCTCATTCACCTCAACTTGGACATGTGATATCTGAGATGCTGGGTGCTGTGTATGAAAATCCCAAGAGATCAGCAGATGTGAAAATACTCACAGATCTTGATTGACACCCTTCTTTGTTTTGATGTCATTCGTTTCTTCAGGTAGTTAGTTATAGCGATGAAGTGAATTGAGTGACTGAGTCGAGATGTACTTTCATGCCTACTTTACAAACATGTCCTTTAACATAAGTAAGTCTTTAGTAGGAACTGTCTTGGATAAGGAAAGTCTGTTCAGAAACACCAACCATTTTACCCTTAGCAATAAAACAGCCTGTTGGAATCGTTCCCAGCCCAACAGCTTACAGGTTTCATGAAACTCCTAAATACAGTACAAAAAAAGCTTTTAGTTCCTCTGTTTGATAGACATGTGGCCAAACTACTTGCAGTGACTGCTTTTGAACTGCATTCATTTCCCCAAAAGGATTTAATCATGAACATATATAAAGTTTGCCTTCAGACATAGTTCAGCAGAACAGCACCATCATTTCTGAAGATTTTTGATGTTTAAATGAACCACTAAAGTAATGAAGTCAATCCGTTTAAGGTTTGTATCGGAAATCAACCAAAAGATTCTCCAGTTAAATATCATAGATATACTGTGTCTGTGTGTCTGTGTGTGTGTGTGTCTGTCTGTGTGTGTGTGTGTCTGTCTGTGTGTGTGTGTGTCTGTCTGTGTGTGTGTGTGTCTGTCTGTGTCTGTGTGTCTGTGTGTGTGTGTGTCTGTGTCTGTGTGTCTGTCTGTGTGTGTCTGTGTGTCTGTCTGTGTGTGTCTGTCTGTGTGTGTGTGTGTCTGTCTGTGTGTGTGTGTGTCTGTCTGTGTGTGTGTGTGTCTGTCTGTGTGTGTGTGTGTGTCTGTCTGTGTGTGTGTGTCTGTCTGTGTGTGTGTGTGTCTCTGTCTGTGTGTGTGTGTCTCTGTCTGTGTGTGTGTGTCTCTGTCTGTGTGTGTCTCTGTCTGTGTGTGTGTGTGTCTCTGTCTGTGTGTGTGTGTGTCTCTGTCTGTGTGTGTGTGTGTCTCTGTCTGTGTGTGTGTGTGTCTCTGTCTGTGTGTGTGTGTGTCTCTGTCTGTGTGTGTGTGTGTCTCTGTCTGTGTGTGTGTGTGTCTCTGTCTGTGTGTGTGTGTGTCTCTGTCTGTGTGTGTGTGTGTCTCTGTCTGTGTGTGTGTGTGTGTGTCTCTGTCTGTGTGTGTGTGTGTGTGTCTGTGTGTGTGTGTGTGTGTGTGTCTCTGTGTGTGTGTGTGTGTGTGTCTCTGTGTGTGTGTGTGTGTGTGTCTCTGTGTGTGTGTGTGTCTCTGTGTGTGTGTGTGTGTGTGTGTGTGTGTCTCTGTGTGTGTGTGTGTGTGTGTGTCTCTGTGTGTGTGTGTGTGTGTGTCTCTGTGTGTGTGTGTGTCTCTGTGTGTGTGTGTGTCTCTGTCTGTGTGTGTGTGTCTCTCTGTGTGTGTGTGTCTGTGTGTGTGTGTGTGTGTGTCTCTGTCTGTGTGTGTGTGTCTCTTGTCTGTGTGTGTCTCTGTCTGTGTGTGTCTCTGTCTGTGTGTGTGTGTGTGTGTGTCTCTGTCTGTGTGTGTGTGTGTGTCTCTGTCTGTGTGTGTGTGTGTGTCTCTGTCTGTGTGTGTGTGTGTGTCTGTCTGTGTGTGTGTGTCTGTGTGTTTGTGTGTCTCTGTCTGTGTGTGTGTGTGTCTCTGTCTGTGTGTGTGTTTGTGTGTCTCTGTCTGTGTGTGTGTTTGTGTGTCTCTGTCTGTGTGTGTGTTTGTGTGTCTCTGTCTGTGTGTGTGTTTGTGTGTCTCTGTCTGTGTGTGTGTCTCTGTCTGTGTGTGTGTCTCTGTCTGTGTGTGTGTCTCTGTCTGTGTGTGTGTCTCTGTCTGTGTGTGTGTGTGTGTCTCTGTCTGTGTGTGTGTGTGTGTCTCTGTCTGTGTGTGTGTGTGTGTCTCTGTCTGTGTGTGTGTGTGTGTCTCTGTCTGTGTGTGTGTGCGTGTCTCTGTCTGTGTGTGTGTGTGTGTGCGTGTCTCTGTCTGTGTGTGTGTGTGTGTGTGTGTGTGTCTCTGTCTGTGTGTGTGTGTGTGTGTCTCTGTCTGTGTGTGTGTGTGTGTGTGTCTCTGTCTGTGTGTGTGTTTGTGTGTCTCTGTCTGTGTGTGTGTTTGTGTGTCTCTGTCTGTGTGTGTGTTTGTGTGTCTCTGTCTGTGTGTGTGTCTCTGTCTGTCTGTGTGTGTGTGTGTGTGCTTGTGTGCTTGTGTGAGTGTGTGCTTGTATGCGTGTGTAAGAGAGAGGAATAGGAGCGTTTAAACTCCATGGCCGAGAATAGACTCATTTCTCACAGGCGATTGCTGGTGAGGAAATACAGCCCAAATTGAATTAGTTTACATGAGGAGATGAAAATTGAAATATGGATTGGGCTTGCAAATGCCTGTCTGCGTGCTCATATATGGGATGAAATATATTATTACGCTCTCATATTGTGTGTGTGCCTGTGCATTTGTTGTTGTTGGGTTTTTTTTAAGCAGCATGTTTAAAGAGCCCTTGGTGCTGGTTTTGTTAGTTGTGTAGGTTTAATAAATGGTCTTGATCTTTTCAAGAATATTAGAATATTTTTGCCTCTTGTACAATCTAGTGCTCGTCTCTGTTAATGCTTAAGAGGTACATAACAGCTCACAGAGGCTTGGCTCTGGTGTCAAAAGCTCAGACTGTTGGGTTCTACCTATCTGATGCAGGAGTTTTATCACAGACATGATTTATTTACAGACACTGACATGAGAAACTGATCGGGTGAATGCCCGGGCGCTGATCTGATTTTTTTTTTTTCCTTTTCTCTAGCGAGCTATTGTGCATCAGATTGTTTGTAATGGAGTACATGTTGAAAATCCCCAGGAGGCCCATGTCCTGTGTTCATCATCCTGCATGAGAGAAATACCTGACTGTGATAAAGGATAATGCTGTTGTTTAAAACCTAACTTGAGTGTTTGCGTGACACTCCTTCTAAGACATGTGCATGTAGGCTCAGGGCATCTGGGGTAGATCCGCATGACCTGCTTTAGCTTTTGGATGTGAGCGCATCAGTGCTACTGCACACTGCACCTCTGCCATAAACCTCCTCTTTCCATCATAACGCTTTGATGCAGAAATAACAGGCTTTACACAGCATCATGCAACAAACTGCCCATAAAAGATTTTTGCTGCAGTTTTCATTTCAAACACAAGTTTCTTCATCGCCTTCATCTTCCCTTTATTTACATAAGTTCCTTGAAGTCCGCCGGCGATTCGCTCGTAATTGACGTCCTCCTGTCTCGTAGCTCGCTGCTCATTTAACGCACGATTCTGTCTTCAGCACAAATGTTCACTTTCTGCATCTCTTCTGTGTTTCCAGACATTTCTCCGGTTCTTGTATAGTTTGTCTACTCTGAAAGTGTCAGCATGTCCCAGTCATTAAGATTTCCTCTTTATTTCCGGTGATGTCCTGGCATCTGTTCTTTCCTAAAAATACCCAGTCAAATCTCATCAAGAGTTTGTGGTTAACGCTTTCCTGACCAAGTACTGTTGACTTCATCCATTTATGTGCAAAAACTGATTCTGTTTCTGTCACTAGCTTTCTCTCTCTCTCTCTCTCTCTCTCTCTCTCTCTCTCTCTCACACACACACACACGTATTGTGTTTCGTTTTGACCTGTCAGGTCTGATCTCTTCATTAGTATTCATGTAAATGGAAGATTGCTGCAGATATGACGGCTGGTATTTGGAGAGAGAGAGAAATGGGAGGGGGAGAGAGAGCGAGAGAGAGAAAGCAAGAGTGCAAGAAAGTGAGTGAGTGAGTGACTGGAAAAATAAAAGGCCATGAGATTGTGAGGAGATATGAAGAAGTGGCATTTCTACACCAACAATTTTGTGTGTGAGATTTGCCGGATATGCAGAATGGTTGGCATTTGAGTTTTAGCCTAACCCCGTGTGTGTGTGTGTGTGTGTGTGTGTGTGTGTGTGTGTGTGTGATAGTAGGAAAAGAGCAGGTGTGAGAGGGAGAGCAGGACACCTTTGCCTGATTGAAATCAATACTTCATATGGTTGTGAAATTGCTTTTTGTTTTTGAGGAAAGAGTGAGAGAGCGAGCGTACAATACATGTTGCGTTGTGCCTTTCGACTCAAACATCATGACCATACAGAAGGTACTGGGTGTTTAAGAGCTCGCTATTCACTGATCCTTAAATCCTTGCTTGCATAGCAATCCTAGCTATTATTTTGAGATCAAGGTTTTTTTTAACATTTATTTATTTTTTTAAACACCACACTCACTCATATGTGTATATATTACACATACACACACACACGCGCACACACACACACACACACACACACACACACACACACACACAACTGCCCAACTTTTTTAACCGTTATTATTTTTAAAAGATTACTTATTTTGCAAGAACACAGTAACAGAGTTAAGAACTGACTTGTGTTAAGATTTACTGAACAACTAGGACATCAGTACACGTCTGGTCATGATCCCTTTAATGGAGAACTTCACTGATACCCAGATCTGTGTGAGGGATCTGCTGTAATCTATTCTACTAACATTAAATAAACATTTGTTTGTATTTGAGTATTCATGTATGTGCATATATTCATTTGTATGTGCGTCTGTGCGTGTCTTTGTCTGTTTGTTTTCTTTTTCTCTGTGTGTGTGTGTGTGTGTGTGTGTGGCTGCAGTCTGAGCTCATGTTGGAGAGGCTAAATGAATGGCAGTGTTTCAGTGTAATAGATGTGAAAGCAGGAAATGGCGTAGAAACACACAAGTGTGAGGATGATGATGAGGACGTTCTTCTCTCTTCCACTCCTCTTCCTTCTTCTGGTTCCAGCTGCATTAGTTCACTGCCAGTCTGGCAGGAGAAGCTGAAATCGCACCACAAGGAATATAATCTCTCTGAACATCTGAAGAGAAACTTTTCGATACGGCTTGGACCGTGTTCAGCTAACGGTAGCCTGCGTTTTTTTCCGGCACAGACTCAAACAGAAGAAGACGTTCCCTGCAGGTGCTGGCGTAAATTGTGTTTTTGCTGAGTGTTGGCAGTTAGCAGAACACACACACACACACACACACACACACACACTGCTGCGGTTGTGAAACCTGTGGAAGACAGCTGCGAGGAAGCTGTGTGATCTCAAATCCACCAACACTTCAGAAGGCTCAGCGCTGGAGACGGTCATCAGCAGACTCATTTGTGAAACAGAGCTCAAATGTCACCAAAACAGCATCACTAATAAGCTTTTCAGCTCTGAACACACAAAAGGCAAGAAGCACTCTTCTTTTTCCTCAGAAGAAGCTGATTTCTCAGTTAATTGTCACTTTACAGACATTTTGGGCTTTTGTTTGCTGTACGAGTTGCAGTTTGAGGATGTTTGAATGCTTTCGTTCCACACAGGTTTGTTTTACCGTCTAAACAAAATGTCCAGATCTTGAAAACCTGCCTCTGATTTCTAGACGTTTTCTTCTAAATCAGCAGGTACGAGACATTTTCTGACGGACATCTCTTGGACAAAAGGCTTATTTGATACAGAACAAGAAGGCACAGATGAAACTTGACGTTTGTGTAAACATCTTGCTGAGCTTTGCAACGGAGGAATAGCAGAAGGCACCGAAAGCAGGACTTGTTTGCATAGAGTTACTAAACCTGAAGGCAAAAACAAAAGCCAAACTGTTTGCTGAGACATGCCGTCGCTTCCCGTTTGACTACTTCAACAAACTGTCCCACATATCTAAAAATCTGAGCAACAAGTTATTTTTTTTTTTGGATTAGATGCAAAGCGAAGTGGAAATGTCTTCACTTTCTGCTCGGCATAAACAGAAACGTGGATGAATGAATCAATGAAAAGATGAATCACAATTTGTTCACACATTTCTGACCCATAGCGCCACCTAGTGATGAACTCGAACAGGATTCTTTCTACAAACTCTATTCGATGACAAAGTGGCAACATTTGGAGATGAAATAGTGAAAAATGGAATCAGTGGAAAGTGGAAAGTCTCATTTCTGTCATTTTCACACGAACACCGTGTGGCAGCAGCGATAACACTGTGGTTCTTTAACGAGGTCCAGGATGCAGGTGGACACATTAGCTTTTAGCTGCATGCGGTACGAGTAAATCTCCTCGTTTACCTACTCAGCACTGACCCATTTAGGCACATGTTAATACCTGGTCTAATCAGGGCCTGTGTGTCCCAGTCGCTTGTAAAACCATGTGCGCTCTCTCTCTCTCTCTTTCTCTCTCTCTCTCTCTCTCTCTCTCTCTCTCTCTCTCTTTCTTTCTCTCTCTCTCTCAATCTTGATGTGAAATATCGCTTGTTTCCCCACTTGTGTGGTAATGAGCTTGATGAATATTCATGAAGTGTAGCAGTTGCCAGCATGTGCTTTCAGGTTCCTCTGAAGTGTGTGTGTGTGTGTGTGTGTGTGTGGTATTAGAATGCTCTCTAGGAGAGGGTCTGATTAGGGGAAGTGTGTGTATGAGGGAGAAGTGTGTGTGTGTGTGTGAGAGAGAGGGATAGATAGAGAGAGTGAGAGAGATAGAGAGGATAAGCCTGTGTGTGTTGTGCAGCAGGAGGTGGGATTTAAAAGTGCGTTAGGATATAATTAGTGTATTAGGACACTGATGGATATGAGACTAATGATGTAGAGGGACAGTTCCACTAGATGACAGGTTATAGAAGGTGTATGACGAGCCAGAAGAATGTGTGTGTGTGTGTGTGTGTTCACATCACAGCTCTGTGTTCACAAACACTTTTATCACGGCATCTCACACTCGCTTTAATGACACTGTTTAGCGTAAAGCTTCTCTATTGTGTGTCCGTGATCAGAGAACCTCACGGAAATATTCAGGCTTATACTTGCTGTTTTAATTTACGCTAGTAAGCGCCTCTAGCTTCTAATGTAAATGTAGTAATATTTAACCACGTTTTACTTTTGCACATACCACACTGAGGGACTGTGTAGTCACGCTTTTGATCTACTCCCCAGTTTCCCTGAAATTTAGACCACCGGGTCTGTGGTGTGCAGGTGCTCTGATTATTTCAAGCCTCACAGGTCAGTCCTGAAAAAAGTTTTGTTGAAAACAGCTGCCCACTAAGTGACAGGTGTTTTAGTGGATTCTGTCATGTAAGCTGGAAGACCAGAGAGAAGGAGGAAGAGGGGAGAGGAGGGGAGAGAGGAGAGGAGGGGAGAGAGGAGAGAAGGGGAGAGGAGGGGGAGAGGAGAGAAGAAGAGAGGGAGAGAGAGGAGAGAAAAGAGGAGCTCACGTTATATCAAAATCAAGCTAAATTGAGGTTTATTGATTCAGCTGTTAAAAATTCTAACTAAAACTCATCTAAGAATAAATTATTCATTTATTCAGTCGAGTATTTGTTTATTAAAGTTCAATCAGTTATTTTAAAAAATATATTAAAGATTAGATTCATATTTAACCTCTAGTTCTGGGTTAAAGAAGACATTTTTAAAACATCCTTTAAACTTTGAGTGAAATGTAAGATTTGTGTTGTAAGTGTATTTAGTGATGGTTAGCACTAGTGTGACAGTCAGGTGTTGGCGTTAGGGTGTGTTTGCTTACACACATGAGTCTGCTCAGCTCCTCAGTTACTAATCAGTTCTTTTTTTTCCCTTCTGACGCAAAGCCAATAAGTGCCAAGCGCTCACACACCGTCGCTAGTTCACTATGCTAATCGGCGGGTTTTGATTCAGGCCAGTGAGATTCCTACTCGAAATAATTACATTAACATTAAATTAATTATCACTAAATATTTGGTGAGGAATATTGCCTTTTGTGTTTGAGGGTGAGAGCTCTACTGATTGCAGGGGTCCCACTCCACTGATTGTGTGCCCAAGGTGAGAACGAAATTGCAAGCCATTGTTGGTGCTCGTGCATGTGGAACATGGGGAAAGAAGAGAACGTTTTTATCGCACCGACTCATTAGTTTGGAAACGCAACCGTCACATTATTTTTTGTTTCATTTAATATTACTCAACAGCTCAATATATAAGAGCTAGTGCTGAGCATTAAACCTTGGGCATGCTTCCTTTTGTAAAATCTCTGTGCTTAATTAAATTGTTAATTAAACTATCAAGCAGATCCAAACATATCGAAGTGGTTGCAGCAGGGTTCACCATCCAAAATGTCATTAAGAAAAGGCAGTTCAAGTGGAACTCAAAGCATGATCAGGAAGACGGCGGTGTGTAGTGGTGTACTGCTTTAGTTTACAGCAGTCAGCACACACACGTGATCTGTACGGAATGTCATCAGAATGAACATATAAGGGTCACTTCATGTGTTGTCTCTGATCCGACAGCTATCTGAGTTGTTAAAACTGTTCCATTTACATTAGGCCACATAAATGCATCTCGGCGAATCGGACATCAATCCGATCTTTCTACTCACGCCCAAAATGCAAATATATATGACCTCATTTCCGGGGTAATTGAAACGGAACACGCTTTGGTGCATGCAGTTTTCAGAATGCAATCAAAAAGAAGACGAAAAAATTTGTTACGGCGGTTATGTTGCAAAAAACAGCATTTATTTAACAGCGATGCATGACCCGTGATTCACTTGTGAGTGACGTACTTCCGTTTGGGAGGAGTATAGTGCTGACGTATGTGGCTTGAACAACCTGTCCAGTTTCATCTGAAACGTGTCCCAGACCACCTCTTGAAGTGGTTTGAACGACCGGATTTATATCCGTCTTGAAAACGTTTCGGAGGGCATTTAGCTATCCGATCACAGAAAACGCATGAAGTGACCAGGTGTAAAAAGCCCCAAACATGAGCTACTTGAAGAAATGCAAGCTGAGGCTTATGGACTGTCCCCTCATTGTCCCCTCTCTCGGCCCTGAACCTCATTGAAAAAAATGTGTGTGTGTGTTGCAGTTCCTCATAAATCCCAGCAAGTGAAAGTTTTTCTGGAGGTCATTGTGCGGTGATGAGAGACGGAGAGATTAAGCGTTTAACTTTTTAACCATGCTAAGCTAGACTAGATCAGTCGTGCGGTCGAATCTTTGGATGTTGGCTGACGACGACGTGTTGCTGTGATGTCTATAGAGCTCGTCCATCCTGTGAGGTTTGTCATGTTACTGAGAACCCAGCTTTATGCCTAGGGGTATAAACTGTGACTGCAGATCTGTGAGGACTTTGGAGTCGCGTTAATGCCATCCGTGCCAACAGATATTTTTTTTAAATCACAGTTGATCAGACAGATGGTCTTTATGTCTGTACAGACAAAACGAGAGCTGACCTCCATTTACACAGCCAAATTTCTTCCACGAAGAGGAGTAGAAATGAACCTGTAGATAATCAACACAGTCACATAAAACACGGCTTCAGCTCATATTCCTCTCAGCTGCTCACCCCTCAACCGTCTCCATCTCCTTCTGTCTGTCTCTGTTTATCTTACTCATGTGTCTCTCTCTCTCTGAATCAGTCTCTTTCTGTGCCTGTCTGATTCTCAGTCTCTCATGCACCCCTTTTTGCTTCTTTTTTCTCCCTCTTCCTTCCTGTCTCTGTCCTTCTGCCTCTGTCTGTCTTTGTCTCTGTCGACCTCCTGCTGTCGTGTTTTTAACAGCTCGTTAAGCCATCTGCAAAACCTTTGATCTCTTTCCATCCGCACACTGCATCCGTGCGTGTGTGTGTGCGCATGTATGTGTGTGCGTGTGTGTGTGTTTTTTATAAATGCTCCTCAACTCAAAACGTGTGTGTGTTTTTTAAAATGCACTTCACACATGATTAAGGTAGTTGTGTGCCATCAATGCTGCTGCTGTTATTATTTTTAGATAAACAGGATCAGTCTTGAATCCATTTGCATCTTTATCATTAGCCACTTTTCTGGTTTATGTACCTGAAGTCCAGTCCATGAAAATCAGTGCTTCCTGTTAGGAAATAATTAGTGTATTAGGACACTGCTGGATATGAGACTAATGATGCGTAAATGTCCGATTTCAATAAACAGACTAGTTGTGGAGTCGACCGCAGTCCCTGGTCCCTGAGAGATGCAGTTCCCTGTAGAGGGACAGTTCCACTAGATCACAGGTTATAGAAGGTGTACGACGAGCCAGAAGGATGTGTGTGTGTGTTACGCTGCTTACAGATCCTGAAGTGTGTTCACATCACAGCTCTGTGTTCACAAACACTTTTATCACGGCATCTCGTACTCGCTTTAATGACCACCCTCACTGTTTAGCGTAAAGCTTGTCTATTGTGTGTCCAGGATCAGAGAACCGCACGTAAACATTCTCAAACAGTCATACAGCTCAGTCCATTAGCAGAAAATGAGAACGCTGATGATTGTAACGTCTGAGCCGATCATGCAAGCCAAGTGCTCGTCACATTACAGCACACCCATAACCTGTTTATCCTCAACGGACATGCACTCCCTGCCGTCACGGCCTTGTAGGATTTAATGTTTTTCCAATTTTCTGGGTTTGGGATTCTGGGGTTCTGATGATGTTGGAAAGTCTGTTATTATTAAAGCGAGTGTTTCCTGGATCCCCACGTTTCTCATGGTGCTTTGCTGTGTTTTCTCCCCTAAGAGCAGATCATTTAAGTGGAAAGAACACAGCAATCACACACTAGCATGGTTCAAATCAATTTCAAGCGAACTCAGACCCAGGAGTCGACCCGCCTGCAGGAAGCGAACAGAACCTGCTGGGTTGTTGAGCGTGAGCACCATTTTTGATAGACGTCAACTAAGCCAAAGATCCAAGTCGTAGTGCTGTAGAAGTTTTCTGGATATGTAGATTAACAAGCACGACAACAATAAAAACCTAAACACTGGATTCAGTACACCAAATGGTTATTTATTACCATAAGTTAAGTGTTTTATTTGCTCCCACACCATGTACTCCAAACTGGGGTAAATCTGATGATTGACAAATTTCTGACTACTAAGTTTCGAGAAAGTTTTCCGTCCCACACAATCCTTGGACAAAACTTTTTCAAAAATATGTCTCTTCATTTCTTATTTCTTTTTTTTTTTTTTTTTTTTTTTATCCATTTCAGCACAATCTAGTCACATGCCAGTTCCCTCTCCAGCCTGCTCTCCCACCAGAGAGGGTGAATCAACACTGACTTTTAAACGTCCTTGTGTTGCCCGAGGGATGTTTTGAAAACGAACATTGAAATCGGCGTCTTTCATCCTCCCGGTTCCACCTCAGCGCTCTGACATTGCTCCACACTCCCTCATTTACGTCTCCTCTTCCTTCAAAGCAAAGTCCGTCCTTCAAGGCCTTGAGGGTCACATGACTTTCCCCATCAGCGTCTAAACACCTAATGATCTATCGGCGTGATGAAAGCTGGACAGGAGGCAGCTGATGACACGGCATTGTGTTTAGTGGTGAAGGCTGTAAAAAAGCATTAGAGACTTTTTTTTAACACACACACACACACACACACACACACACACACACACACACACACACACACACTCGACAGGGCCTTTTAGAGTTCTTTAATGTCTCAGCCTCTTTTGGAGAACAAAATCAATGGCCAGTGCTGAGCTCATTCTCTCTTCTGTCTCCTCTTCATTTTCTCACTTATTTAATTGCTGTTATCACTTTTCCCTTGCTTTCTTGGTCTGTTCTAAATTTGGGAGGAAATTTGGAC
Source organism: Tachysurus fulvidraco (assembly GCF_022655615.1). NCBI lineage: Eukaryota > Metazoa > Chordata > Actinopteri > Siluriformes > Bagridae > Tachysurus > Tachysurus fulvidraco. The sequence continues at coordinate 14,208,088 of NC_062532.1, read as the reverse complement.
AGCTGATCAAAACAGTCAATTCCTGTCCATGTGACTTTAATAACCGTCTGAATGAAGACGCATTCATTTCATGGTTTTAACTCTGTGTTTAATCATAAGTTAATCATAAGATGCTGAGGTTCAGGAACTTTTGAGGAACTAAAGGAAAGCATCATAGATGCGTTCTGTTCTTCTGGTCCTAAGATGCTTTCATTTTACCGGAAGTTACTGCAGGAGCCACCTTGTTGGTTGGAATGTCTGGTTTCCTTAAAAGTTTCCTAAAGTTCACCGCTGCTCCATTTCTCTCTCCACAGATATCTGTCAGATATCAGCTTCAGAGATGGACAAATAATATCTCGTGCAAACAATTTCTCATGTTTTTTTTGCCTACAAACTGACTCGGCTAAAAAAAAAAAAAAAAAAAAGAGTTGTATTTAACGCAGCACGACGTTAGGAAGCATGTTAGCTAAGTAAATGTGAATGAAAAAGTCTGGAATGAACCCAAAGAGTCAGCAACTTTATGGCAACGTTCAGAATTTTGTGCTCACAAATCCAAGCAAATTTTCCACAGCTTTGGGACACGACATATCGTGTGGCGTCTTCACAACACACATTCAGCCAAAGCACAGTTCAGTTCTCTGGTGTCAAACACGTGCACAGCTTACCATACACTGGACTTCAGGATGCGTATTTCTTCACCAGTAGGAGTTTAGAAGAAGAATCTCGTGCTTGCAATTTTACCAGTTCATGTAGATGTAAGTAAAGTAAAGCACAAAAGCTCTGCAAGTTCTTTTGAAAATAAAAAGCTGCAGCAAAATTAAGCATTTTTGGCTGCAACAATCACACACAGCTCTGGAGGGAATGATTACAGATCCGTTCTGTTCCGTGCTCACGTTACATGTAAAAACATAAGGTATTCTGGTTAGCATCCTCATATGTTTAACTGGAGCTGACAGACGGTTGTGCTTGTGTTTGTCAGTGTTGCCACGTGTTTGATTCTGATTCATCTCTCGAACCGGCGTGTTAGTGTCAGGAGATTGCAATGTCGCAGCCATCCACGGAACCAAGAGAGCAAGACTGGTCATGCTTTCTGAGTAGGAGGGATGGCACACTCACTCTCCTGTCAGTCACACTGACACTGGCCAGACGTAGGAGTCTATGAGCTCACGTGTGCTGAGGAAGGCTGACCGTGCTATGAACTCTGCCCTGAGACACAGCACAAGCAAACGGTAGTAAGGAGTAGGGTTCTGTATTATTGTTCTCAGGTGCAGTTCTGCATACGCATCGGTGATGGCGGTGCCGCCATCGATCTAGTCGGATCCGCCTCACTTCGTGCTGACCGAATCGCAGCTGTGTGTGGTAAAGTTCACTGTGGTGACTTGTGTGGTTACTATAACATGGTGCATGAACTCTGTGCTTGTCTCTAGTTACTGTTCATCACTATTGGAGTTTGTGACCGTTACATGCAAGCCATTTTTATCATCAGGGTGTATGTTCCCCCTCAGAGCTAATGCTGTGGAGGCACTTTGTGAACACTCTGGGGACGGACTGTTTATTATCACCGGACATTTCGACTATGCAAATCTCAGATCGGTGCTGCCTTAATTCCATCAGCATGTGAGGTGGCAAACATACTGGATATTGTCTATATAGCAGAAGTCTCTTTACTTCATGAGAAGTCTGAGGAAAGCCCATCTTCTTCACCCCATCCTGACCATGTTCTACAGATGGACCATCGACAGCATCCTGAGCAGCTGCATCACTGTCTGGTTTTGGGAATTGCACCGTCTTGGATCACAAAACCCTGCAGCAGATAGTGATGACAGCTGAGAAGATCATCAGACTCTGTCTTCTCTCTTTCACAGACATTTATACCACACGCTGCATCCACAAAGCCAACAGCATTTTGGACGACCCCTTCTCACCCCTCACACACACTCTTCACCCTCTTGCCATCTGGAAAAAGGTTCTGAAGTATTCAGGCCCTCACAACCAGACCAGACTGTGTAACTGTCCTCAATAGCCACAGACTAGACTCGCAGGTGTTTTTTTCTTCTTCACACATTCACTTTAGTCTTGTTTTGCACACCACAATTCAATGCTGCTACCAACTGCTGTTGTTATATAAGAGTATATATGTTTAGAACCCTCTATTGTTTACAGTTCTCTTTTTTGTTTACAGATGCTCAATAACAATGTACCCTGGTCAGCACTATTTTCTGTATCTGTCTTGTGGTGTTTGTCTGCACTGTCTTTTGTCTTGCATGGGTATTTGTGCTATTTTATGTAGCACCAGGGTCCTGGAGAAAAGTGCAATTTCACTTTGTACTGCACCAGCTATATATAGTGAAATGACAATAACGCCTCCTTGACTTGAACTGTCCACTGGTGTGTGTGTTAAAGAGAGAGAGAAAGCAGGGTAGCCACATAAATCTCTCTCTCTCTCTCTCTCGCTCGCTCGCTCGCTCTCTCTCTCACTCTCTGACAGCACTGCCGATGTTCATGACAGTAAATCAGTGGCATTTAAAACACATTTGTGCATTTGATGTGCTTCCCTGCCGTCGAGCAGCAGGGATACATGGAGGCACGCAAATACACATGCCTTTACTCTCGGGGACTAAACTCTTTCTCTCGCTCGCTTTCTCTCATTTTTTTTTTCATGCCCCTTCTCATCTTTCTCTGTCACTTTCTCCCCTTTGGTTAATTCGTCTTCCGCTGTTTCTTCTGTCGTCTTTTTTCTTTGGCAATCCTTTCGTATTTAGCCAGTTGCATGGATTGGTACTTTTTCCATTCATTGTCCGATTTGTTTCTCTCTCTCGCGCTCTTTTTTTTTAAATTTTTTTTATAAATTTAATTATTGCACTACAATTGATATGACAGCCATTTGGTCACGAAAGTATGAGAGAAGAGCGTGTCACTGTGAAGTTTAGGTGTGTGTGTGTGAGTGAGAGAGACTAATTCTCCCTCTGCCTTGTCATATCACGAGGGAGGGAGGGAGAGAGAGAGAGAGAGAAAGGGAGAGAGTCATTCCTGAACCATGTATGATTCAGCACAGAATGTCATTAACGTATACATTCCCTGAACTACATTTCACTTAACACTTAATCCAAGTTTACTGCAGAAGAAAAACACGCCTCCACAAACATGTTCTTATCCCACGTGTGTATGATTTATTCCAAATACATGACTAAAAGTTGCATTCAGTGGCCCACGGTGTTGACCTAATCAATCTGCCCGCCTGCCTGCTTGTCTGTCTGTTTCACACACAATTGTATCACCTGTTTTTTCTTCCTCCCCACAAGGTCACATGCCTTTTCTTCGCAAGAGGCTTTGTGGAATTAAAAATGGCATAACTGAACAGTATCACTGTGCTCTCTGGGATCCAGTGATTCTTCTTCAGGAACTGAGATGTCACTGAAATGTCTCTTTGTGCTGTTTTTTTTAAGATGCTACTTGAAATTGGGATTTGAATAAGACTGTTCGTTCTGTAGGTCAGCCGACAGCACTGCGAATCAAATCAGCCTCATACACCTAGATGCTTTATCAGATAGAGATGCACGAGGAACCTTTCTACTTTGCTTAATTCAATTTTCTTTTCTTTTCCTCCAATCCCACACCTAACGTCTTTCACAGGTATTTCCTCTCTGCTGGCTCGGGGTGGGTGAAGAGACAAAAATATTATATCATATATAGGACTCTCAAAGACATTCAGACCGTACAGTATAAGCTTTATACAATAAATAGGCTTAATGTCTATAAAAGGAGCAAACAATAAATGATCATTTGTAAGGAATATATTCATCTTTTTATATATACGTGTGTGTGTGTGTGTATATATAATATATATAAATTTGTTGTAGTGTTATTAGTATTTGGTTTTATAGACCTTTTACTTTTATTCTAAACTTTTACTTTAGACTTTTTTACAAAGAAAGATAAATTGCAGCCTTTTCATATCAGCTGCATTCAGTCAGCTTATATTTATTAAAAAAAGAAACTATTATAAAGATATAATAATGTTGAAGCCAAAAGTGGTCAAATCAGGCATGACTGAAATTGAATACTGAAAACATTCATTAGGGAAGAACAAGGAGAGAAAAATGTGAGGGGGATAATTTTGCTTTCGTGATGCAGTTATCTAGATTACAGGCCCTGGGTCTAGTGTTGTGTGTGTGTACGTGTCAGTAGGAAAAGTCGTGTGTATGATCTGGATGCTTGGCTGGAGTCGTTTGACTGTCACACTCTGTTCAACACCACCACGCTAGAACAGCTGTTTTATTTGCTCGCTGGGCCAGCTGGACGATTTTCCACATTCTGCACCTTCTGAGAGAGATTGCTCAATTATGCATGCCTTTCTGAGATAAACGCAGAGGTCTTGCAGCTTTTCCATGCTCGACTTATCAGTAAACTAGCATGGAAGCAAGAAAGCGGTGAAAATAGCCCTGACAAATCCAGCGCTTGATGTGATTTTGAGTCGTTTATCTCTTGGTGTAAACTTGGAATTCCCTTTTTATTTCTGTTCTGCCTACAGGTTCCTGAGAGGAAAAGCAGAACTGCTCACTACTGCGACCCAGGGACAGATAAACACACGGCCCGACCTATGGGGAGAAAGAAGACGTGACCGAGACACACACTCACACTCGCTCACCCGGCTCGGCAATGGATACACACCTGCCTCACCAGAGGAGAGTTTAATGGACTTTGATCTGAAATAGGTAAGACGCAGGAGAGAGAGTAGAGAGGTGTTGTGTAGGGGTTGTGGGGTCCCATGGGGGGGCTAATGATGTTTCAGGAAGTTAAGGATGTGACAACCAGAACGAGGAGATTTTCCATTGATGGAAAGTAAGGAAAGAGCAGAATAAAGAACTGGGAGGAGAGTAGGCATGTTCCTGGTGATGCTGTTACTATGGCAACATCCCTCAGTCAAGATAAAAATTTGTTTACAAACCATAACAAGACAGTAGAATTCACACATCTTCCTGAAGCTTAAGTTGATCGCAACGGACCATGAGTCCTTTGGTCTTAAGTAGTCAAGGCACTGTGAATGCGAATAGAAATAAAAAACTTGTACACAATTGTTTTGCCTGCCTGGGTGTACAGAGAGACTGTGAGAGAGCAGTTCAGTTCTGTACCGTGAGCACTGAGACGAGTACATTTCCTGTGCTTTATACACCAGTGTCTAGACTTTGCTCTCCAGTCAAGTTAATTAAAGTCTTAAAAAATAGTCATGCTTATTTTAGTGCTGTTCTGTCACTTTGTTTTTAAATTATAAGTAACATACTTATACTTTTCCCCCCTCTATCGGTCCCATGCTATGTAAAATGCATTTTATAGCCAGCTGTGATGTCGTTGTTATTATTGTTATTATTATTATTATTATTATTATTATTATTATTATTATTATTATGTAAGACATTGTAAATATACAAAACTAACCTTAAGTGAAAAAAATGATGGTTTTTGGTTTTATCTTCAGTCAACCCCATAAGCATTTTTCCCCCTGGGGAGACTGTAAGCTACTCTGATTCTCTTAATACAACTGGTTAATTTCTGTGCTAATTCTGCATTGTATGTGTATGTGACACATACAATTGGATTTGATTTGATTATGCTAAAAAGTGAAGTGTGTGAGAGAGAGACTGGAGAGTTCTGTACATTAGGAATCATTTTCCCAGTTCAGATCGTATTAAAGGAAACAGGAGCAGTATGTAGAGCTCCTCACCGAAGCAATGAGGCTTGAACAGCGCTGGGAATTTGATCATTATTCTCTTAAACAGATCCTTCCTTATTACAGTCTACAAGTCTTGCACATAAAGTGCGTAAAGTAGCTGACTTGCAGAATTAACTCGTACTCATTTTTTGTGCCTAATTACATTGGGAGGTGACAAGTGGCTGGCGTCTCCTCCGTTTGCGGCTTTCTGCTGTGTTGTGACTGTTGCTGTAATTGATAGGCCGCAGTGTCATTTAAACACCTTGTTTTAAAGTCGCTATTGTTCCTGCTTAAACAAATCCGTGTGCAGTACGAGTCAAACGCTGGCTATTTCTACAGGCCTAGCCCAGACATTAGCTAGCTAACAGTCTGACTTTTTGTTGTGACAGGGAAAGAGTTTTTAGGTCTTTTTGATGGCAGCAGTGAAGACTGCTAGGCTTCTGCGTGTCCTCATATATATATCGGTGGAATCGGGCTCGTCTGATTGTTAAACTGGAGAACGAAGCAGAGGACAAACCTGTATCTTCATCTCACCTGAATACTGTTGATTTGTACTAAAGAAACTGTCCCGTGCTTCTATTTTTCTTTTTCACTTTTATACTTTTCTTCACAATATCCACAAACTGAACATCCTTCTAGCACATGGGCAGCTTTGATAATGCACACCGTGGAGAATCCCACAGTCCGTTACACAGACGAGGATGAGTTTCCTTTAGAGTCTCCGTGATGTTGTCTCGGGGAGTCACCTCAGGCTGACTCATTAGTGATATAATTCCAAACAGAAACAGGATTCGCTCAAGCGGTTATGTGCAAAGGGTCCTGCTTAATAACTCGACATTGGTAGCTCGGCAATGTAGGAATTTAAACTCGCAATCATTCTGCTTGATGATATCACCTTGACTATATGATTTGGATAGAATTTTTATAACTAGTTTTTTTTTCCATAAGATTCACTTATTTTCTAAGCCTGTCCTGCTTTGTGATGCAGCGGTGAATCCACCACACGAAGCTCTGAGCTAGGTTTGGGTTTTGAAGCCGTTTACAGCACACACGAAAAATCCAACGTGGCGTTGTTTGTAAGAAAAAAGATGCAATGGCTGACCCCCGGTCAGAAATGGCTAATTATCCTGCCACTAGAAATGTGTTCATGTCTTTGATCAACACCTCTGCCTCTTCTGCTCAGCCACTCACACACACACACACACACACACACACACACACACACACACACACACACACACACACACACACACACACACGTGCTCACTCAGCCTTTCTTTCTTTCTGCTGCTTTGTACTTTGTAATTTAGCTTCAGCTTAAGGGGGGCTGTAACACCACTGTTATGCTTTTAAGCCTGTTACTTTAACTACAGAGCACAAACACTTCATTCCACTTCTAATGGCAATTTGTGATTACACAGCCTGGTGGCAGGCATGTTGTGGGAAGCTTTTTTTTTTACACCAGGATTGTGAGAGTCTCACCACAAACACGTCTGTGTATTTGTTTATTTATTTGTTTCAATAATAAAAGCAGCAGCCCTTATTAGTTTGGTTTAAGGGGGTTTGAGTACGATGTCAAAGTGGGGGAAATAACGTGCAGAAGCGCTCGAAACCGTTTATCACACTCTTACATAATGACACCTTTGGAACAGCACAGGATGTTGGAGACTGTGGAGAAAATGAAGCTAGTCCTCACTAATTTCCTGTGAATGTACTTGTTACCTTTTGGAAGCTAATATTAACAAGATGGGTTCCTTTCAGTGAAGAAATTCTTTGTATTTATTAGATTAATTTTTAACCCCAGCCCTTTTTTGTATGGAGATAGACTCAGTGACCTCTGACCGGAACTCCATCATGGTAGTCATGTGGAAATAATGCACTGCAGATACAGGTTCAGCTAATGTTCAGATCTATCTCCATTCTATGGTGTACTGTGGAAATCCTCTGGAATTCATGTACTCTCTACATCTCCGGTGAGCAGAAAAGCAAGGAGATCCATGTAGTGGATGGCTTACTGCAGCTTTCAAAGTTTAAAGATTAGAAAAACATAACTTGTCCTGGCAGAAGCTTCAGTCCCTCCCAGAGAAGTTTGCCAACCTCTTTTCTCTGCTTTGGCATCATGGGATATTGTGTTTCCTAGGGACTGGTTTATTTGGTTCTTTTCCAAGCGAGTATAATAATCATATGCAGGTGTACCTTCATACTGGTTATTTATTCAGAAACTGTTCTGGAAACTTTGTCCAGTTTCAGTACATTATGAAAGCAGGACGACGGTGTGTGACGTAATGAAACCGTGGTATCGGATGACCTTCAGTTCCACCGAGATTCACAGGCAGGAAGAAATGGAAAAGTTTCATTAAGCTACGGCGAATGTGTAATTTAGCTCGTATTTCTCACACCAAGCAGAACCCAAGCTTTTTCTCACCCTCTTTTTTGTCTCTGTGCTCAAAACCCCATGTGATGATTAGATGCACAGCAGGTAATTTCCAACGTCGTCCTTAATAGCATTACCAGATTGTGTTAATCTGACTCAGTGCTATATAGGTTTATCGAATCGAAGTTTATTTGTGAGTCAGATGTTCTGCTTTAAAGTGTCAGCGTTTAGCTGAGTTTATTTTGCTCAGAGTTCACTCCAAATGACTCAGAGCTCCAAACTTTGGCTTCCTTTCACACTTTCTTAGAGGTCCTTTACCGAGTGGGAGAGTTGTGCAAGTGGGTGTGTACGTCATTCGCTTTAAGCCTGTTGCATACAAGTCGAGCAGTTTTAAATGTCATACATCTCTCTCTCACTCTCTCTCACTCGTTAGAAAAACAGGCTCGCTCCTGTCCATTTATTCAGTCCTTAAACTTTAAATAAGTGGTGAGAGACACAGAGAGAGATGGTGAGAGTGCGTGTGTGAGATGGCATTTCGATTGATTTAGGAGGTAAGAGGACAGGTAGAGTGTTGGCATCTGGAGACTTTAGTATAAAGAACAGCTCCAACATACTGCTGTGCACTTAAACCTGAACTTATCGGCTCTTGCTGAGTGACAGAGACTCTGTACACTGTCATGTAGTTAATATCAAGTATCTGGTCCAAATTATAAAAGCTGCTATAAGTTCATATTGGGCATATTGGTCTCTTAGCACATCCTCTTTGATGGGACAAAAACCAGCTGCATTTTGACTTAGGACACGGAAACACTGTGTGATGTCATTTAATAATAGATGTTACACACACACACAGACACACACACACCAACTTCTAACTTGTTCCTAAACCTAAATAATTTTTTCCCCAATTACTTGAAGACGACGGCAGTAAAACAGATCTGGAGGTTCAGACCATCTGGTTTAAAGCTTTGGCTGTTGCCACATGGTTGTGATAAATTACCCTGTACAGGCAATTGTGCTCCAGCTACAACTTCATCAGTCTGTTTTTCACGTTGACACCCCATTTCTGCCCTCAATGTAGTAGTTGTTATTGTTTGTACTGGTAAAATATCATGAGATTTAAGTGAACGAACGTACACCATCAGCAGGGGAGGAAAATACTTGTAGTTGTTTTGTTACTGTATTTAAGTCTTATTTTAGGGATTATTATTTTACTTTTAATTAATCTTAACATTTCTATAATTAAAGAAATAAACACCTTTATACCTTTTTATTCCACATGTTAAAGATCTTTTCTCTCATCCAGGCAGTGAGTGTGTGCTGGATATCACCTCAAGCAGTTTAGTAACACATTAACACTTTACCTCTTTAGCAGGCAAGCAGAACAAAAATTAGTTGAGGCTAACTAGCTAACATTGTCAAGCTATATTTAACCAACTTGGCTTACTTTATTTGCTAATGAAGGTTAGACTAGCATTAGCAAGCTAGAATAACATACGTGGCTACATGGATCATAATTCTAGCCAATATAATAATTATTGCACACCTAATTGGAAGGTAATTCTGAATAATGATGATGATGATGATATACACTGCAAAATATCCAAGTGACCCAAATACTTGTGAACATTTCCTTCATATTGAAAATTCTAAGCTATTTACTTGTCCATCATCATTCTTATTCACACAAGGTGTACCTCAATTATTTGTCCTGTTTTTTATACAAACTAACATATGCGTCACCTTTTGCTGAATGGTGTCTTAGCCTCCGTTTTAATGCAGATAATGTATCTCAGTACTAGCTCCACTGCAGCACTTGCTCCTATGTTTGATCTCAAACCTAAAGCTTTCTTAAACGAAGCCCTGACAAACGTGAGATTGTTCTTGTTGCTACTAAAAACTGCATGTTTTTCAGCTGATAAAGATGGCGTCACCACTGACCCTTTTACAAACGTTCAGTCTATGTAGTAATTTTCACAATGAACTTGCATTTGAACCCTAATATTAGGTCAGTTAGGAAAATGACTTCTTATTAGCTCCACGCCTTGGAGAAATACTAAAGGACAGACAAAACAGACATGCCATAGTTTTGTAAAGTGCTGGGGGAAAAGAAACTTATGTAATTAATAAGAAATCAAGCGACTTGTCACCGAAAGCATTCGCGCTTTTAACTCGTCTGTATGCAGCGGCATGTTGTGCTCCTTTTGTATTGTAGCACTTCAGTTTAGTGCAGCTTTAATTCTGATTGCTTCACCCGCTCTGTGTGTTTGTTAGGGATCCTGCAGGATTAGTCCGGCCATTGTACTGAACCACAGCCGACTTCTATTAACACCTTCTGTTAACACATCATGATTTGTAGTTTGTCCACAAATAAATCCATTTTACAATAATGTGATCACAATGCTCAGTTAGAGTTTTATCACACTTCAAAAATAAAAGGAGAAACGCCTTCAGAAAGAGGTCCCTTATCTCCCATAAAACCTTAAAATACTACCCCCAGGACCTTCACTTACGTTTAACATTTAGAGAGAGTGAGTGAGAGAGAGCACCATTTAAGGTCTTGGTCAACTGATCCAGGTTATGAGTTCCAATCCCATCACTGCCACTGCTGGGCTCTTGATCAAGGCCCTGAACCCTCAACACTTTACATGTGTGAATGAGAAACTTAAGTGGCTCTGGATCGCTGAGGATATGAACCCTATTCAGTCATCATGTCCCCAGTGAGGCCATGCCTTTAAAACCTGGACTAACTTAGAAAGCTCTTTGCGTCTATGATAGATTTAGCATTGTACTGTGCGGTGCCAAACTGTGCCTCGCATGTTTTCCCTCTACTGAGGCCAGATCCTGCTCACCCACAATCTGAAGTAGGGCACAGGGCCATCGGTCAGGCGCTAAATGGAACTTTGTGCCTGGTTTGCCTGGTGAAAGACACATCCTTCTGCCAAACTCAAGCATAGTGGATTGCTGCCTCGGGATCTCTCGGTCTCCTCGTTCCTCGTCTCGCCTGGGTTCATTTTACACGCTGCCTCAGCCAAGCAACGATTAGTCATGCGCGTGACGGCAAGCACCTCTTTACTGCGCTAAAACTGTGAGCGATGTTACGCATACACATCCAAAAGCACGCTGAAACATGACCTGTGATTAATTTTGCAATGACAAATGAGGTAAATATTGTGATTGCAGACTAGCAAGCATGAAAATGGGTTCAGTATTAATATTAATGCCTGCACTCCAGCACTGCATTGTAGATTACAGTGTAGAATTATAAGCAATGAACTGCTGTTATTGCTCCACTCTGCTGATAAACCAATCCATTTCTGAAAGAGAGAGTAGACCATTTAAAGCTAATCATTAGCTGTAGTAACTCGATTCTCATCAATCAAGCAGTTTTACTGAACGCTTACTACCTTCTAACTCCACATAACTCAGACGTCGGGCCGAAGCAGAGAGCAAAAGAATACTGCTGTTTTTTTTTTTTATCAGCGAATTGAAATTAAGCCGTTTAATATATTTTTTTCGTATAAACATGTTGCAGTGAATTAATGGCTTTATAACAGCTTTTCTTTTTAGGTTATTACTCTTATTTTACAAGCTTTTTAAAATCGTGCCTCAAGCTTTCTGTCCTTCTCAAAATGAGCGAGCTGTCTGTCTAGTATTAGTGCTGAGCAAGTTTTAGTCACCAGCACTATCTGATTAAATCACCCCATGGGCCGACTGTATATGTATAGCATAAGCAGATTAGCGTGTTATGAGGTGTCCGACTCGCAGGACTCCGCCGCCGCTGCCTCCGTCTCTCCGTGTGAAGAACGCACCCCAGCAGATGCTAATCTCCTCACACATTTCTGACACTGCATAATCCACACCGCACACACGCATTAGATCTCTCTCTCTTTCCTCTTCTCCTTTCTTCCGTTTCTCCCCGAAGTCGGCGTGTTTAGAGTCGACTAAATCCCTGCGGTGCAGACGCTGTCGAAGCTCACTGTGCAGTGGCATCATAAAGCAAGACATTTTTAGCAGCGTGTTTCTGCGGCCAGTCAACATTGTCAGCAGGATGGTTGGGCTTCTGCCTTTCCATCTTAGTAAATTAAGACAAGGGTCTCGCTTTCACTGTTGGTCTGTGGAAGGGATTCGTCTCCAGCTCTGCGGTTTTCTTTTCCCAAACACCATCTTTTACTCGAAAACCCCAGACAGTTGAGGTGTTATACATTATGAATTACAATTGTGATGGAATCTGGCCATGGATGTGGGTGCGATCTCTCTCTCGGACCTAAACCGGATAATTGGGAGAAAGAGGGATGTTGGGGCTCAGTGGAATGCCGCAGCTGTCTGGAAGGAATAGACAGATACAAGAGAAATGAATAATGTGTCCTTCTATTCACACTGAAATGAGCAGAGCACAACTGTGTATCACTCCAGCTTTCTTAGCATCTCTCTCTCTCTCCCTCTTTTTGGGGTTTGAGTCCATTCTATAATAGAAATGTGACAAATTAAGTAAGGAATAAAACCTGACTGGGTGGTGTGATATGACCAGATGCAAAGCACAGTTATTATTACAAACTCATACAAGGGAAGGTTTTTCCCACTTACTTTGCACAGAGTTCCTGTTTTCAGCATCGAGTCAATAATGACTCTTTTTAGCTGTTCATGGTTACATCTAATATTTAATGCTGCTACTTTTTCCTGACATGGCTTAGAAAAACAATTTCATTACAAAGTGTTGATGCTGGAGACTCCTTTCAGAAACGTTCCTTACCACATCAGTGAAACTTCTAAATCTTTGGGGCAGTGGTGGCTCAAATGGTTACAGCTTGGGTTGTTGATCAGAAGGTCAGGATTCAAGCCTCAGCACTGCCCAGCGGCTACTGTTGGGCAAGTGAGCAAAGCTCTTAACTCTCACTGCTGCAGGGGGGCTGTGTCATAGATGCCCCTGCTCTCTGACACTGACTTCCATCCATCCGATTATTTGCTATAAAACAAGATTCTGATGACTGTGTAGAATAAAATTTAATATTCCTAATGTTGGGCAAACCGGGTAAGTGTGAGTCCTGCCGAAAATGAGCGTTTAATAGCACATGTTCCATTTCCCTTCTTTTTGTTAGTGAACACTGGGTGCAGTGTTTAACTCGGTGGAAGTTTGGTGTTGCATTGAACACAAGTGAAGTCAAGCAACCCTTTGTTTAACTCCGAGATGTCTGTGGCGCCTTTTGATCACATTTTGTCTGTCCTTTAGTCTGAAGTGTGTTGAGTTTTCCGTCTCTTTCTTCACGCTAGCAAGGTTCGACTGGAGATATGACTGAATTCTGTGTCAACTGTTTATTCTTTTTAAAAGATGAGAGCGCTGCCTCGCGCACAATAAATGACGATTTTGACCTTTTCGCCAATCAATTGTCTGTGAGACTGAAGAACGCATGAGCCTTAATGTATCATTCTGTGTGTGTGTGTGTGTGTGAAAGAGACTCATCAGTAGAGAGAATGCTTCACTGGGAAGAACAGGAAAAATGAGCTATTGATGTCCTTTGTATCAACGCCATTTATGAGCAAAAGATTGGGCTAATTGTGTTGCTCTTTGCTAATAAAACCATCTTTGAAACCCACTGGAGATAATTGCTGCTGAAAATGTGTTAACCTGCCAAAGTCAAGCTGAACGTTATTACCAGAAAATCTCCACATGACACTTTTTTTTCTGTTATTGGTCTTGCTGTGTCTGGATTTTAGCGCTGTGGTGTTTGTGCTGAATCCAGCAATTTTATTTGAAGTAGAGCAGCAAATTAGTGAAGCACCTGAGGGGGAGCCCTGGGATGCCCTGTGTGCTGGAGTGAGAGGACTTTGAAACCTCTCTTCATCACGCAGAGCTGCTTAGAACCTGCTCGCTCTTACAAAGGAACCTGATGACAGAATGGCAAATATCGGGTCATAAAGGAAAAGGGCTAGGACTGGTGGAGACGGGGTCGCTGTTCTGATAACGAGTGGCTACTCTCGTCTCTCTTAGTCACTGTTTGTTATGCTGCATATATATATTGTGAGATCTCTGTCCCGATTTTGCAACAGCATCAGATTGGATCCATCTTTATCCCCTTTCATATCCAATCCAAAGTTTTCTGCAAATATCAGCACTATAGTTATAATAGATATCGGCTCTCTGCCATCTCTAATTGTCTCGTATTTGTGAAGAGATTGTACCTCTCGCTCCCTAAGGCTCTGAGGTGTAATATCCCTCACTCATCCATGACCTGATCAATCACTAACATTATGTCTGAAGACTTTTTTTTTTACCCCCCAGCAACAGTGAGACTCTGCTGCTTTAAAGTGAACACAGTTGTGCTCCAGAGAACTGTGCATTTGTGTCCGTGTGTGTGCATGCCTGTGTGTGTGTGCATGCCTGTGTGTGTGTGTGCATGCCTGTGTGTGTGTGTGCATGCCTGTGTGTGTGTGTGCATGCCTGTGTGTGTGTGTGTGTGTGTGTGTGTGCATGCCTGTGTGTGTGTGTGCATGCCTGTGTGTGTGTGTGCATGCCTGTGTGTGTGTGTGCATGCCTGTGTGTGTGTGTGTGCATGCCTGTGTGTGTGTGTGCATGCCTGTGTGTGTGTGTGCATGCCTGTGTGTGTGTGTGTGTGTGTGCATGCCTGTGTGTGTGTGTGTGTATGTGTGTGTGCATGCCTGTGTGTGTGTGCATGACTGTGAGTGTGTGTGAGTGTGCATGCCTGTGTGTGTGTGTGTGTGTGCATGCCTGTGTGTGTGTGTGTGTGAAAGCCTGTGTGTGTGTGTGTGTGCAAGCCTGTGTGTGTGTGTGTGTGCATGCCTGTGTGTGTGTGTGTGTGCATGCCTGTGTGTGTGTGTGTGTGCATGCCTGTGGTGTGTGTGTGTGTGCATGCATGTGTGTGTGTGTGAGTGAATGCCTGTGTGTGTGTGTGTGTGTGTGCATGCCTGTGTGTGTGTGTGTGTGTGTGTGTGCATGCCTGTGTGTGTGTGTGTGTGTGTGTGTGTGCATGCCTGTGTGTGTGTGTGTGTGTGTGTGTGTGTGTGCATGCCTGTGTGTGTGTGTGTGTGTGTGTGTGTGTGTGTGCATGCCTGTGTGTGTGTGTGTGTGTGTGCATGCCTGTGTGTGTGTGTGTGTGCCTGTGTGTGTGTGTGCATGCCTGTGTGTGTGTGTGTGTGTGTGCGTGCCTGTGTGTGTGTGTGTGTGTGTGCATGCCTGTGTGTGTGTGTGTGTGTGTGCATGCCTGTGTGTGTGTGTGTGTGTGCATGCCTGTGTGTGTGTGTGTGTGTGCATGCCTGTGTGTGTGTGTGTGTGTGTGTGTGTGTGTGTGTGTGTGTGTGTGTGTATGCATGCGTTTGTGTGTGTGTGTGTGTGTGTGTGTGTGTGTGTGTGTGTGTGTGTGTGTGTGATTGCCTTTGTGTGTGTGTGTGTGTGTGTGTGTGTGTGTGTGCATGCCTTTGTGTGTGTGTGTGTGCATGCCCGTGTGTGCATGCCTGTGTGTGCATGCCTGTGTGTGTGTGTGTGTGTGTGTGTGTGTGTGTGTGTGTGTGTGTGTGTGTGCATGCCTGTGTGTGTGTGTGTGTGTGTGTGTGTGTGTGTGTGTGTGTGTGTGTGTGTGCATGCCTGTGTGTGTGTGTGTGTGCATGCCTCTGTGTGTGTGTGTGTGTGTGTGCATGCCTCTGTGTGTGTGTGTGTGTGTGTGTGTGTGTGTGTGCATGCCTGTGTGTGTGCACAAAAAAGTGGATTAGAGGCATGTAAAGGGTCTGTGTAGTATTACCATCCTGGCTTTTACTGAACCCTCGTGGGAGTGGAGAATGAGGTGAAGAATGCGAGAGGGAGGAAATTGAGGTGAAATTTGATCATGTGTAATAGACTGGCAGCACAGCGCATTTACATTTTAATTATAAATCGAGTAATTACAGGCAGCTGCTTAACTGCTTCACCTGTCACGCCTCCTCTCCTTCCTTCTGCCCCTACCTCTGATCCTGACTCTCTTCTTCTCATCCTTCTTTTTTTCTCCTTCTTCCTATCCATCTCCGTCTCCTCCTTCTTGTCCTTGTCCCCCTCTTGCTCTTCTCTTCATCTCATCCTTCTTTTTCTCCTCCTTCTTGTCCACATCCTCCTCCTTGTCCTTGTCCCCCTCTTGCTCTTCTCTTCATCTCATCCTTCTTTTTCTCCTCCTTCTTGTCCATGTCCTCCTTCTTGCTCCTCCATCTTTCTTTATAGATCAATCTGCTGACTGGGGTGGGGGTGGTGGCGGTTGGTGGGGTGGTGAGAGCTATGAATTCTGCCTATAGTCTTATGGCAGACTGTGGCAGTTCTTTATTTTAATACTTCTTTGTATTTTGCCGCTTAACTGAGATAAAATCAGTGTAAAGGCAAAGCGTCTCAAACTAAAGTCGCATTGTCTTTACCTGTACTTGTCTTCTGTAGCTTTGTTCCGTGTGCTCAGTGTGACATTCACGCTGCTGCTGCACTTTATCTTGCTGTCTCAGACTGATTCGTTTCCCTCAGAGCTCTGGGATGGTTGATCACCGCAGGGACCCCAATGTTATTTGTAATATTAAAAAAAAAAGAATTTAATAGTTTTGTGTGTGTCTGAGTTATATGTGAGTGGAAGATCTCAGGCTCTATAGCCACCTGATGAAGGATGTTATGGTACAACAATGCTGCTGCACCAGCGTGAATGTGGCTATGGTCATTTATGCCGTGTTGTTTACCTTGTGGTGGAAATCTGAGTGTGAGCTGTCTAAATGATCACACTGGTGTAGAACACAAGGGCAACACACGCACTCTCTCTAGAGTATTGTGTCCCAATGGGAGAACATGCAGGGGGTTAAAGCCAGAATGACTTACGACACGGGATAAAAGAATGTGCAGAACAAATCCAGGGGTGTAGAGACGTGAAATTTGTGCAGCAGGTTAGTAATCCCTCTGTTAATGCAAGTGAAATGGGAACAATCGGCCTAATGGTGACGCTATATAAAAGGAGGAAATGTGGAGGAAGGAAGTAAATGTGGTTGGAGAAAGGAACTGTGAAGGGAGGAAGGAAGGATGGAAATGTAGATTAAGGAAGGAAATAAAGGAGGAAAAAATGTGAATGAAGGAAGGAAGGAAATGGGGTGGGAGGAAGGAACTAAATTTGGATGGAAGAACAAAGGAAGGAAATGTGGATGTAGGAAGGAAGGAAATTTGGGGGAAGGACGAAAGGAAAGAAAGAGAGAAGGAAATGTGGATGAGTGATGTACAGAACAAAATTGACTGTCATTGTTAAATGAAACACTTGTCACCTCTTTGAATCCAGCTACAGCAACGAAGGCTACAGGCAGAATAGTTTGCTGGTTTTAAATCAGGCAGACAGCAGCATGTCTGGCTTTAGAGTTTCTGAAATTGTCCTTTAACTCTGAGTAGAAACTTTTCCTGCCAATGAAATCAGCACATTTTCCTAATCTCGGTGTAATCAGTTTGAGTGTGTGAAGAGAGGGGGAAGAGGAAATGTGAGCACATTTGGAGGAAAGAAAGTAGGAAGGAAATGTGAGTGGATGAAAGGAGGGCAGAAGGTAGGAGCTGTGAGTGAATGAGAGATGGATGTAAATGTGTGTCCATAGAAGAAATAGTGCAAGGAAGAAAAAAAAACAGGAAAGATGGTGGGAGGAAAAAGTAAAGAAAGAATGAACGAAGGAATCCGAGGAGTGGAGATGATACTAAAACAAAGTAAGAGGAAAAAGACAATCTAGAAAGGAAGGAAAAAAAACTGAGAATTAGAGAATGAAATTGTTTGAGAAAAGATGAAATGAATGAAAATTAACGGGAGGAAGGGAGGAAGGATGGATCAGGGGTAAAAGTAAGGGAAAGTTTTACTCAATTCTCTGTGCATCTGAGTGTCTGACACCAAAACTTCTGTACTGCACTTTTAAAGTCAGTGTGAGACCAGATTAATCGAATTCCAGCTTTATTAACAAGTGTCATTCATTCCTTTGAGAGAGAGAGAGAGAGAGAGAGAGAGAGAGACAGTGGAGAGAGCAAGAGAGACTGGGGGGGAGAGAGAGGGAGACTGGGGAGTCTGGGTCGGGGGAGAGACTGGGGAGGGGGAGGGGGAGAGAGACTGGGGAGGGGGAGACTGGGGAGGGGGGAGACTGGGGAGAGAGACTGGGGAGGGGGGGAGACCTGGGGAGTGGGAGACTGTGGAGGGGGAGAGAGACTGGGGAGAGGGAGAGAGCGAGAGAGACTGGGGAGAGGGAGGGGGAGAGAGACTGGGGAGAGGGAGACTGGGGAGAGAGACTGGGGAGAGGGAGACTGGGGAGAGAGCGAGAGAGACTGGGGAGAGAGACTGGGGAGAGGGAGACTGGGGAGAGCGAGAGAGACTGGGAGGGGGAGAGAGACTGGGGAGAGGGAGAGAGCGAGAGAGACTGGGAGGGGGAGAGAGACTGGGGAGAGGGAGAGAGCGAGAGAGACTGGAGGGGGAGAGAGCGAGAGAGACTGGGGAGAGGGAGAGAGCGAGAGAGACTGGGGAGGGGGAGACTGGGGAGAGGGAGAGAGCGAGAGAGACTGGGGAGAGGGAGACTGGGGAGAGGGAGAGAGCGAGAGAGACTGGGGAGAGGGAGAGAGACAGAGTGTGTAGGTGGACAGTTGAAACAGAAATGAACACTGTGCTGGTTTGCTGATCTTATTCCTGCTGTTGCTGCTCCAGACATCTGGACTGAGGTCTCTGCCTTTTCTATCGTCTGTGGATCTGTTTTTGCTGGCAGGCGAAGTTAAAGCTGTGTGTTGTGTTGCTCAGTGTGACTGCTGTAATTCTGTTCTGCTGTAAGAGCTGATTTTACCTGCACTTACTAACATCCTTATTCATCACGCTCACATAAGACACAGGACACAAACATTCATGTCAAATGTCCCCCACACATTACACAGTTACACTAATATGTAGTAAGTAAAGGGGGGATCACACACACACACACACACACACACACACACACACACACACACACACACACACACACACACACACGGTCTGGATTGTGTTGCCTTTAGATTACGGTCACACATTGTTTTTTTTATGACTGTCTGTATGTCCTGGTGCACATTTAGGTGGTTTATAGTCAAGAGGTACAGAGCATCGCCTGTACAGAACATCGCCTGCTTGCTCAGGGACCTTTAGAGGTTCAGAACTGGATATATTTGATCATTTCTTTTTAAGAAACATAGGAAAGGATTTATTTCCTCTTCTATCCAAGAAGCAGAAGCCAGTGGGAAAATCTGCCGGGTGGCTCTGCATTTGATGTTCTTCTTTCAAGTCGCTGCTAAAAGAAACTTTTAGGCCAGAGCCGCTGCGTGTGGGATTCTCGTTCTCCTCCTTTCGTTAATTCATTAATTATTTTGGCAGGCTAGCGTCTGCTTTTAATGAGTTCCTGAAGGGCTAGATCACCTCGCCTGGCAGCCAATTCCTCCTGCCACACTCTCTACCAACACCCAAGCTCATATCCGCTCTAGACCACGAGGAATTAAAGGACTCATTTCTCTCCTTTGTCTGCGTTGATGTTGTTGTTTCTTTAACAGCAGGTTTTAACCTCAAACACGATATCGTCCGTTCATTTCAGATATATAAAATGTCCGAGAAAAATCATTCACAGTTTGTCACGTATGTATTGTTTATTTAAAACCAAAATTAATAATAAAGTGAATTTTATTGTGGCTGTAATGCTCTCGGTTGACCGAGTTACCTCACTTTAATACCGTCCTTTTTGCTTCTTACTTTCACCTCCTCCATTTCTCTCTCTGTGTGTGTGTGTGTGTGTGTGTGTGTGTGTGTGTGTGTGTGTGTGTGTGTGTGTGTGTGTGTGATAACAGACATTAGCCTTTAAACGAATTCTATCCCACAAAAGCTTTTTGGCACACAGCAAGTAGCCAGATTTTCTCCCCACAGCCGTGATGAGTACGATTCTAAAGGGAAGACCACACGCACGTTAGCAACAGATCCACAACAGAAGTGAACAAATAATAAAATGTAGAATTTCCTGCAAGTATCTTCACCTTTTCAGGTGTTTTAATGTCATTTCACACTGAATTTGGGGGAAAAAAGCACAGATGATTCTACTAAAGTGTTTGTTTTCCCCCTTCACTTACAGGCCTGTAGTGAAGTTCACACAGTTGTACAGTAATTTGGACAGAAATTGCAGCACAGCCACAGCAGTGTAAGACAACTGGAGGAACGTGCTGTCTGCAATCTTCTGTATACACACTCGTGTTGTGCTCTGCTTTACAGGGGAGAAAGTGTCGCTGCATTCCTTTCACCCAGAGAGCACAGGCAAGTTCTCAGGCTACAGGGCAAAGACCATGATTTAAACTCACAGCAGTCTTCAGGCGAGTCTTCCGCTGCACTGTATGGGTGATGGCTGAATTACATTGGGTCTGTAGCACAGTGTACAGCTTCTACAACCCCATTAGGTTAGACCCTATGTAGTGAGAGTACATAGTGACTTAAAAAAGGTTTGGATTCAGTACACAAGATAGAATTGTTCTCAAAGGAATAACGATTCTGCAACTAAAGCTTAAGCGGTCTGAAACAAAATGCCTTGTCTTACTTCAGTAGGGGGTTTATGGTAAGGCATGTAGCTGATTAAAGGGAGTAAAAACTCTAATCGTGGTCTGTAGGTAAGATGGGCTGCAACAGCAGAAGACTATATCGGCTTCCACTTCTGTCAGCAACCAGCAGGTCTCTACAGGCTACGGCAGGCCCCGGCGCACCAAGACTGAACACTTGAGGTCCTGTATATCATGATCCATGAACAAATCACTTTGTATTGTAGAAAAGTCTTAACAGTATGATCACTTTGTCAAACTGGCCAGCCTTAGCTTTAAGTCCTTTGTGCCGGTACCTGAAGTTTGTGTATGTTTTATTAATGTTGCGTCGTCTATGTACTCAGAGCCTCTCTGCAGAAGATTGAAGTAGCTTGACAGAGTAAACAGTCGGGTAAACATTTGCACACAAGTAAACATTAACTGAATATAGGACATAAACAACAGCCAGGCATTAGCACCGTTGAGAAGCTGCATCGGAAGTGGGTTTTTTTTTTTTTTTTTTTGGGCCTTGTGTCCTCCTATGTTTTGTGTGTGTGTGTGTGTGTGTGTGTATGTGTATATATATATATATATATATATATATATATATATATGCACACACAGGTAGTTCCTCTGTATATTGACAGAAATAAAAATAGGAAGTGAATCAGTCAAGTCTTTTTTTTTTTTTTTAAATTTCTGCAAACACTGATGAATTCTATGATAAGCAGCAAATTATTCATCTCAGTAATGTGAGATATTTGCTGAGTTTGATTTGCTCGGTGTGTTGTAAAGTCTCGCAACACACACACAGCTTCTAATGGTTTGTGTCCTCTTTGTTTTGTGGATTATCACCAATTAATCACCCTCTCCACCAGGTGTGTGTGAGAGATGAATGAACTGTCTGAAGATGTCTGATGGAAAAAAAAAAAAAGCTTTCGAATAGCAGACTTCACTTTCTCTCTTCAGCCTTGACATGCTTTTGGTTTGTACTGCAATTTTTCGTCCTCTCGAAAACTCAAACTCAGTGTGTGCGTGTGTGTGCGCTTGCATGCATGTTACCTCAGATCTCCTGTCACCAGGGCCTATTTACAGAGTCGAGAGATCGTTAGCTGCTTTGCGAACATTATTACACTGCCACCAAGTGAGGTTCCTGTTGATTAGTTGACAGTTGCAATAGACAAGATACAAATACCATTGAAAATGAAGTTGAGAAAATAGACAGCAGGAGACAGATGACTACACACACACACACACACACACACACAAATTAATTGCCAGGAAGTCTAAGGTAATTTAAATTGCAAATGGGCACTGACTTGTTTCCTAACTTGAGCGATTAATATTTTATTGTTTTACTGAGTGAAAATGCCATCAGTGCTTTTTCTCTTTTTTTTATTCTTTTTTTCATCGGCCCCAAATAGGACAGGAGTGGGAGAGAGATGGTTGATGGCTCTCTAATAGTGAAAAGTTAAAGTTTTGTCCAAGTTTTAATTAAACTAGATATCCGACTATAAAGGTATGCAAATAAAATGTCGAGTTACTCAGTGATCCTTTACTTTGCCTTTCAAAACTTCAGTGTTGACCTTTTCTTTCTCTTTCTGCTGTTAGATTTTTTTATATTTTTTATTTTTTGCTCTTCATTCCTCATCCCCACTGTATTACTTGCTTTCTGTCCTTGTCCTTCTTTCACTGCTTAATCATCCATTTCCCATTAACGCTCCATCTCTTCCTCCTCTGTTGATCACCCTCGCTCCTGTTTTATCATCTTTTCTCAAACATGTTCTGTAATTTCTTAAAGTTCCTACCGGGCCATGATCTATCCGTTCAGTAGGACGCTAATTAAAAGGGAAAAAAAAGGCACAGTGGATGTCCTGCTGGTCTGCTTGAGCGAGGAGGGACACTCGGGTTGACGAGAAGAAGACAACGGAGAACGAGGGAATCGGAAAGTAAAGAACGAGGTGGCTGCAGGTTTTAAGAGGCACAGAGAGAGGATTGCATTCGTATGTTTTGCGTGCTCTTGGGTTTGTGCTTGAGTTGGTTCATGACAGCACTGATAATTGGGTGTTGTTGAGTTAGACTGGAAGATCAGAAAGAAAGTAAAATCTTTTAAAAGATCAGAGTTAGTTTTAGAGAACCGTTACTCTTCCGGCTACCGTTTGAGGGTTAGTTGGTACAGTTGCAGTGAAGTAGTACACAAGAGATGGTCTGTTTAGGTTTGTTTATCTTTACTGCACCTTTGGTCAGACTTACACAGGTTAATACTTATTGTCTTGTAATACCGTAATACTGTTAATGTGTATGGGATGTGTAATCTCTCTCTCTCTCTCTCTCTCTCTCTCTCTCTCTCTCTCTCTCTCTCTCTCTCTCTCTCTCTCTCTCTCTCTCTCTCTCTCTCTCTCTCTCTCTCTCTCTCTCTCTCTCTCTCTCTCTGTGTGTGTGGCAGGTTCTCCTGTAGCTGAGACAGTTCTGTCTGTGTCTCATCGCTGTTCTTCGAGACCTCTGTACCCCACGTGTACTCACTACTATCAGCAGCTAAGGCGTCACAGCTTGGCACTTGGGAGAGAGTGTGAAGAATTCCTCTCACTCAGAGAAAGAGTGTGTGTGAGTGTGTGTGGGTCTGTCATCTGCTGGTAGGTGTCGTGCCCCTCATCACCCCACGCACTCAAAGCTGGCGATGTCCAGGGTCCCGAGTCCGCCCCCTCCCGCTGAGATGACCAGCGGCCCTGTGGCTGAGAGCTGGTGTTACACACAGGTGGGTGAAGACTGGGGAGTGTGTGTGTGTGTGTGTGTGTGTGTGTGTGTGTGTGTGTGTGTGTGTGTGTGTGTGTGTGTGTGTGTGTGTGTGTGTGTGTGTGTGTGTGTGTGTGTGTGCAAATGAACTTGATGTATATATCTGGCTTTTCTTGCATTGAGTACTTTCAGACTTTGTAGTGCGAGTTCAGTAACAGATTTCTATTGGTGAAAATGAGTGGACTTCCATTTCAGATGCCATGGTGTGAATTGGTATAGAAGATTTTCGGATCCAATCCTGATTTGGGTTGAACTAGGCTAGAACTCATTGCTCGGTTGCTTTGGTCACTTTCTAGACCAGCTTTAATTATTAAAAGAGCCTATTGAAAAATTTAGAAATCTAAGCAGCTGAAGTCGACACAGGTCTCCAGCTTACATCACGCTACTGATGGATGAAAGCGACTTAGCAGATTCTCTCAGCCAGTAATGATCCCTGGGTAGAGCCTGACTGTGGTGCACTTGCTCCCAGTGACCAATCACTGATTGCCAATATTTTTCCAACAACCAATCAGTGATTAGATATCCCAATGAGCAGTAAGTGACTAGTGCTGTTTCCCAAACCCCAGTCACTGGACTATTTGTCCCACCCTTTTCTTTGTGACATTTACAATTAATAATGGATCAACCAATCAATTCACCATCTGTCTGTCCACCTTCCTCCACCTGTTTCTCTGACCATTTATCTATCCGTCCATCCACTTGCCATCAGAGCTTCCATCTATTAATTTGCATATTCACTCATCCTTCAGTCTACCTATTAGTGTATCTGACAAGCATGAGTGTCTGTCTGTCCAACTGTCCTTCTGTTTGCTTTCCCATCTTACACATCCAACCAACTACAGAAGCTGTCTTATACATCCACCACAATTAAAGGGATTTCACAGCCCTAATCTTCACCTGTGGATGATTAGCTCAGCATAGCTTTTAATATCCACATCATACACCAGCCCCACGCAGAAGATGTAAGAAACCTGTACACCACCACATCCCTTTTTCTGTTCAAACCACTATGGGTTTATTACCCCTCTCTCTATCCCTTCTTTCTGTTTGTTTCTATGGAGATGAAAGGCAGTTTGGATGTGGCATGTTTTTTTTTTTTTTTAAGAAGTTCTGGCCATCATTTACTTATCTCTCAAAAGAAAAGGAAAAAAGAAATACATGTATAGATGTGTGTCTGTGTGTGTGATTCAGATCAAAGTAGTGAAGTTTTCCTACATGTGGACCATCAACAACTTCAGCTTCTGTCGGGAGGAGATGGGCGAGGTGATCAAAAGCTCCACCTTCTCCTCGGGAGCAAATGACAAACTCAAATGGTAAGCAGATTCAGACATCTGGACATAATGTAGTGTTCATTTATTGATCCCGGGTTTAAGTGGACTATGTGGCTTGTTTGCATTATGGAGCTCGTATTAACACGTAGTAAATAAATTTATCAGCGTTGTCCTTAATGTGCGTGCTTTAAAGCAAACGAGAAGAGTCTGTCAATCCACTTGAGTTCATCGGCTTTAACTGTTGATTAGGGATGAGGGAGCTAATGGATTAACGTTGTCCTCTTGTCCAGGTGTTTGCGGGTCAATCCAAAAGGCCTTGATGAGGAGAGTAAAGACTACTTGTCCCTCTATTTGCTCCTGGTAAGCTGTCCCAAGAGCGAAGTGCGTGCAAAGTTTAAGTTCTCCATCCTCAACGCTAAGGGCGAGGAGACCAAAGCCATGGGTGAGTCTGCACATGAAAGACTGCAGTTGAACTGATTATCTGACTTAACCATATCTCAAAACAAGCCACAGCTGGCCAGTGGTGGCTCAGCACTTACGGCTGTAGGTTACTGATTGGTCTTGGGGGGTTTATGCCTTAGCACTGCCAGGCTGTCACAGTTGGGCCCCTGTGCAAGGCTCTTAACCCTCTCTGCTGCAGGCTGTTCATGGCTGACCCTGCACTATGACCCCAGCTTTCTAACAAGTTAGGATATGTAAAGAAAAGAATTTCCCTGTGCTGTAATGTATATGTCAAAAATAAAGGCAGGTCCCTTTCTTCAGTTCTTTCCCCGGTTAGTTTGCTAGATAGTTCATGTGCATTTGCACCATTCTGCTAAAGGTGAAACTGTGTGTCTTTTCTTTACTCTTATCTTCATCTGAAGAACTTTGGTAATTTTCATAAAAATGTTTGTTTGTTTGTTGTGTCAGTGCGTGTGTGTGAGAGTCTGTGAAGAATTAGCATATTAGTAGTTGCTTAGCCTGAGTGCTAACATCACTAGAAGTTTGCAGAATATTTGAATGTCCTTATTTATAACATTCTCATTAAGAACGATCGATTCTGTGGTTATTAACTGATATTAAAGCGTCAGTGTGGCAAAGCAAAACGTGCAAATCCAGATCTTGGTCACAAATCTACTTTAAACATCAGACTGAGATTCTGTAATCAGATGTTTAAAGTCTGCAGGCAGAAAATGCTTTAAATCCACAGGGATCGTAAGTTTATTGACTGTCACATTATTGATCAGATTTAAACTCTTAAACATGTTTAGAAATGGAATAGCAGATTGTGGAACTAAAGCAGTGTAACCTCTGGGAGCAGTTCTAACTTTAATGATATGCTTTCATTTGTCTAGTGGATAAACTTGCACTAATCACTATGAGCCTGAGTGCTGCTGTGTCTCAGGAAGTTATCAGGAAAAAGAGCGAATGCGTCCCTGACCTCTTCACTGTGATGGGAAGTGGAGGTGTGAGCATTAGTCACTGGCTCATCTTACTGAGACATGCTGAGAGAAAAGACTGAGAGGCTGATGAGAGGTCAAAAAACCTCATATTTCATTTGCCAAATTCTTTCATTTTCTGCACTTTAATGGGCGTCCCTGCTCCATCTAGCCATCTCGCCTCCTCTGTTCTCTCCATCCCTGACAGTCTTCAGAGCTCCCGTGGGAGATGTGGGGACCTGCAGAACCCCTCGCTGGAGAAAATGAAGCCCCTGACTGCTCTGTTGGGAGTGTTTTTAAAAGGAGGACGGAGGGCGTGCGCGAGGAAAAATGGCAGCAGAAATTGCTCTATCGGTTCTGGATCATTTAGAATCCAATTTAATCCTGGCCTCATCGTGAAGGGGCGGGGGTGGAGGGAGAAGAGGAGAAAGAGACGGCGAGAGAGTAAGCGAGGGGCGAAAAGGGAGAGAAATAAAAACAAAGTAAAGTGCTTTAATTAAGAGGGCTGCGAGTCAGCAGAGGCACACTACATTACGACTGCTGTTTATGGAGCCTGTCTGAGTCGTGTGGGTGTGTGTTTAGGCTCGGAGCGTGATAATACAAGAGGGTGGATGGAACGGAAACACACAGCTCCATTTCTGTAACATTTTCTCTCGATTACACCACATCATAAATGGACAGAGAGACTAGTGGTTAAGTGCTGAGTAAGAGATTGCAGAAGCAGGGACTTGTATCATTACACATCCATTCGTGCACTTTTTTCCCCCCACTTCCAAAGGCAATGTTGCCATTGACTGCATCCACATCATTACAGTCTCTACCGGCTTGTAAATCTCTAAGCTGCTGATGAAAGGGTAGCTGCGGTGGAGCTCGTTTGCGCTCCAGGTTGATGAAGCGATTGGAGACTTAACTGGAGGATGGATCGGTTTTGCTAGAGGGCTGGATGTATTTAGAGGCCTAGTCTGTGTATTGATCGTGTCAGGTGGTTATTCAGCTGAACCTCTTATAGCCTTGGTGTGTGGTTTATTACCTATCTGTCCTGATAAAGCAAGCATACTTTATAGAATATTCTCTCTCTCTCTCTCTCTCTCTCTCTCTCTCTCTCTCTCTCTCTCTCTCTCTCTCTCTCACACACACACACACACACACACACACACACACACACACACACACACACACACACACACACACACACACACACACACACACAGGGTTATTCAAGTCAAGCACTTACATCTTATCAACAGGATAAAAGACTTCCTGCCATGAACAGCCAGTCGTTTTTGTCCATTTTTGATATTCTAATAACAAAGAGGTGAATAGCAGCTGATACCTGATACTAACATGTGCCTGCTGTCTAAAATGTATCTTACCAAGTCTCCTACCAAGACATTGCAACGTGATGCCAACACCTTTATTTCTTTTCTTTTTTGTTCTAATTCAAATTTAGCTAACTTTTCTGTCCACACCGATTCACAGTGTCAAATCAAAGAACTATTATGTTGAGACTTTGTTTAAATCAGGAGCTGTTTACTTTAGTTCATGATGTGCACGTGGTATCTCACATCGACTCTTCAGGAAGAGGCAATAAGAGAAAACATGACAAGCAAAAGAAATGGGAATGAATCCAATGAGGCATTATACTGTAAATGCTGTGAAGCACAAGGTGTTCTCTTACTTTCTGAACGAACATCTTCCCAGCATCAGAAACTTAATAAACTGGCCAGTGAGGTGTGTGAAGGCACATGTTCTCCCGGTGAAATAACACCTTCTACAAATGGACACCTTCAATGTAACTTTAAGAGGTTCGAGTCAGGTAACACACTCGCTTTCTGTTCTTTGTGAACCGTTAAACTATTGGACTATAGACTATAATGTTAGACTGATTTTAGCCCAGCGATATTTGAGAAACATCTCAGTGATTTCATATACTTATTGTCAGACTTCAATCAGGATTCAGTTTATTCCACAAAACCTGGCTTCATGATTTGATTGTGTTTCTCTGGATCTTTTGAACAAAACGTAAATAAGGAAAAATTATTTCTGAAATGATTCCTTTCTGAATTATAAACGGTGCAGGAAATAGGAAAGTGATCAGCTAAAACAGAAGTGGCATAGAAGCACTTTAATCTGAAAGAGAGCTCCAAAGGGTTAAAATGCCCAGTAGCTGCTGCTGCTGCTCCTTCTAGATCACAGCAGCATGGAGCTACCATCTTTTTAACTGCTGTAACCTGGATTTATATCCTTAACCTTCAAGCTTCACGGTTTTTCCAGATTGGGACCTGAAACACTGCATTTGTGTTTCTTAATAGTAATTAATAAGAAGCTGACGTGCATAGTCCTATTTTCTTCCCATTATCTCATCACGATGCATCGGTATACCCTTACAGTACGGTAAACTTCTTCTCTTCACATATTCCAGCTTGTTGGATGGTTGGGTTGGAGTGCAGGGTCAGCCATTCTGAAGCAGATGGGGTTAAGGGGTTTGCTCGAGGACCCGACAGTGACAGCTCGATGCCGCTGGGACTTGAACCTTCGACCTTCTAATCAGTAACCCTGAGAATTTAACCACTGATGATGTATAATTTAATAATGCACAGCAATATTTTATTACATTGGCTACTTCTTTTTAATCTCAGCAGTTTAAAGACAAAAAATAATCATCACGTGCGCTCAGCGTGTGATCGTTATTAAAATTACTTGCCGGTTAGACTCCGTAATACGTGCATTCTTGGAGTTTCAGTCAAATCTAAGGAGATAGAATAGCACTTACAGAATGAAGCCATGCTAATCAAATGACTTGTCCTTGTTCCTTCCACATGAGTGTTATAGGATCTCTGTTCTGGGAGCCAGCATCTGGAACTAAAATAACAATTACAAGGGGGTTCAGCTGGTTACAGGATACACAGCAAAGCAATCAAAAAGAAGATGAAAAAACTTATGATACAAAAACCAGCATTTATTTAACAGTGATGAATGACCCATGAGTCACTTGCGAGTGACGTACTTCCGTTTGGGAGGAGTATAGTGCTGACGTATGTGGCTTGAACAACCACATTCATTTACACCTGTCTTGAACAACCATATTCATTTACACCTGTCCAGTTTCATCTGAAACACGTCCCAGACCACCTCCTGAAGTGGTTTGAACGATCGAATTTATATCCATCTCAAAAACGTTTCAGAGGGCATTTACACCTGGTCTTTTTACGACCGGATAGCTATCGGATCACAGAAAACGCATGAACTGACCAGGTGTAAAAGGCCCCTAGGAGTGGAAAGTCTCATGTTTTCTCCCTCATCAGTCCTGTTTTGGTGAGCATGTGCTCACTGTAGCCTCAGACGCCTGCTCCTGGCTGACACGAGTGGAAACTAACGTGGTGTTGAGATGGTAGTTATGTAATCAGAGCTCATGAAAGACCCGTTATTTGGATGTGTTTTAAGGCTATGCATCAAATCTTTGAAAGGAAGGAAGGTTTTTGTTTGGTTCTGTTCACAATTCTGGGCTAGCTGCAGCTAAAAAAAAATTGGAAATATTTAATCCACATTTGGCTTTGACACAACGACTGGACTTCTCCTTCTCTCTTCTGTTCCTGTTTGCTCTTTTAAACGGCTGTGGCCGAGCACACGATTTTGTGTGCATCCAGGGCTCCGCTGCTGGGTTTGGCACGAATGAGCTCGGGCTTTGTTTCAGGGCTTGGAAGCTGTTTCCTGGTTTGGCCGGTTTGTTCAGGGTGGCACTCTGCCACATTGCCTTTAACCTCTCAGCCCAATGCCTTTACAAACAGCCAAAACAAGAGTGCTGGCAAGGAATGCCTTTTATTTCCAGCCATTTATAGAACTATGCAGATGGAAGGCAATGGAAAATACCATTAGTGAAGATTAATGTATGTTAAAGGGAGCTTGATTTTGTACTCTAAAGACTCATTTAGTTTTCTTTGTCTTTAACTGAGAATTATTTGCGGCAGAGTTTCCCAGAAACAGTGAATACAGAGAATAGTGTTAAAGAGTAGAGTGAATATTTTCATGACACTAAGCACTCTAATAACATTCTGATGCTAGTGAGGAAACCAGACTGTGATCAGGATTTCTGCAGTTTGTGGAAAACGTTCCAAGCTTAACATGAACGGTGTTAAAGGATTTGTGCTACTCAGCATTGGACTACGACTAGAGCAATCATGTTAGCTAGGGAAAGGATTTTTTTTTTTTATGCAACCAGGATTGTCAGGGTGTCGTGATTTCATTGTTAGTCATGGAATATGATCTAATTTTTGTGTTTTTTTTTTAAATTAAACTGATAGCAAGATGCTTTTCAGAGTGTTGTGTATTAGCAAGTTTCAATCAGTTTAAAGAAATAAACAATTTTATTACGACAAGTCTGATCTCAAAAGAGTCAGGACACTGTTGAATTTCAGTGTGAGCCATTTTTACAACCTTGTGCTGAAATTTGGTGATCTTATGCCCCTTTTCCACCAGAAAGAACCGGGTACAGGTTCAGAGCTAGTGCTGGTGCTGGTTCCATGCAATCCACTGGTTCCACAACATCCACCAGGTTCCACTAGCGATCCTTCTAAGAACCTGTTTGCCTTTCCATAGGCTAGAGAGCCATCACAGGGCCAGGTTTTACGTCACTATGTACGTCTCATCTTTCCCAGCAGCGTTAGCGCAGCAGCGGCAAACACAACATTAACAATGGCGGATGTTGCTTTACTGTTAATGTTCATGGCTTTGCGACCCTACATTACATCCAAACACGGCGAATTTGTAATCTGTATAAACGGAGGTTGTAATCGAGCTCCATGTAATCTGTATAAACGGAGGTTGTAATCGAGCTCCATGTAATCTGTATAAACGGAGGTTGTAATCGAAGCTCCATTTAATCTGTATAAACGGAGGTTGTAATCGAAGCTCCATTTAATCTGTATAAACGGAGGTTATAATCGAGCTCCATGTAATCTGTATAAACGGAGGTTGTAATCGAAGCTCCATGTAATGTGTATAAACGGAGGTTGTAATCGAAGCTCCATGTAATCTGTATAAACGGAGGTTGTAATCGAAGCTCCATGTAATCTGTATAAACGGAGGTTGTAATCGAAGCTCCATGTAATCTGTATAAACGGAGGTTATAATCGAGCTCCATGTAATCTGTATAAACGGAGGTTATAATCGAGCTCCATGTAATCTGTATAAACGGAGGTTGTAATCGAAGCTCCATGTAATCTGTATAAACGGAGGTTGTAATCGAGCTCCATGTAATCTGTATAAACGGAGGTTGTAATCGAAGCTCCATGTAATCTGTATAAACGGAGGTTATAATCGAGCTCCATGTAATCTGTATAAACGGAGGTTATAATCGAGCTCCATGTAATCTGTATAAACGGAGGTTGTAATCGAAGCTCCATGTAATCTGTATAAACGGAGGTTGTAATCGAAGCTCCATGTAATCTGTATAAACGGAGGTTATAATCGAGCTCCATGTAATCTGTATAAACGGAGGTTATAATCGAGCTCCATGTAATCTGTGTAAACGGAGGTTGTAATCGAAGCTTTGTGTAATCTGTATAAACGGAGGTTGTAATCGAGAAAGTACATAACATTATTTTATCATTAACACAGAAAAAAAGTTAGCCTTAGCATGTAGCTACTTACTATCATTTGTGCTGATAATGTATCATATTGCGGTAAAGTGAAAGTGTATTAAACATTAGTATACTTAAGGTATATTAAAGGCTCTAACCCTAGCCCCGCCCCCAGCCCCTGACCAGCCCACTTTTTTCTGGTTCAGAGCCGGTACTTTGGGTGTCAAAAAAGAAAGAACTGGTTCTAAATTAGGCTCTGACTCTGAACCAGCACTCAAACTGCCTTGGTGGAAAAGGGGCATTAAACATTTACGAAGAATCACTTGGGGCATCTTGGAGAGCAAAAATGGGTTTAATAGCACCGTTTACTTTAAAGATAGAAATGGTTGTGTGGAATATTTTTACTGTGGCTGTTTTTGTTTAGCTAGTTACAGTTTAAAATTATTGATAGGACAACATATGTGAGATTTACTACATTTCAGAGAGAGAGAGAGAGATTGACATTGACACTCCAGCCCTAGACTGGACTGTAAAATCGGTTCTTGCACCAATTGTGAGACTAGGTCCTGTCTGTGTTTTAATCAGGAGACGAGGGCAGTGTGTAGGAGACCTTATTGTTCTGTAGCTCCCAGCTGCTCTTCAGCATCAGCCCTGTCAAGTCTCTAACAAGTGTATGACAATTTGTGTGCTGTTCTATTGAGTGCTTGGCCAATAGAGAGATTTACTCTCGGGCTCATAGAGTCAGAATTATCAGCAAATGTTTATTGTATTAGGTTGTATCGATGTCTCTTGAGAGGACGTCGATATCCACGAGCATTTGTGCTGACACTTCACTACAGAGGCGGCTGTTGAATCAAGATGAGATTGTGTTTCTTTTGCTTTACAAGTATATTATAATGATCTCTTGCTCTTTCATGTCCTCTATCTTTCTCTCTCACACTCATTTCATGCTAATATAAAGGGATCGGTGTCACAATCACCTTATTGGCTAATACACACACACACACACACACACACACACACACTCTATATTTCTGTCACATGGACTAGGTCTGCTGTTGCTCATTTTTATTTTATGCCCCTTTGACCTGTTGACTTTTTGAATTGCACATTTGTGACCTTTTGACGTTTGAGTGGAAATCTTTTCTGCCCCATCACTGTTCCAGTTCAGTGGCCTGTGAGACCGCAAAGCCCAGAGATGGGACCTGAATATGGATGTTTTAACACAGAGCACCTTCCACATCGCAACTTCCTGCTTTCTCTCACTCTTATTGCTGATTTATGCTGCTCTAAACATCCAAAATGAATTTTGCAAAGCATTTATGGATTACGAGTGCATGATTTTGAATTTTCACCTTGTACCGTAATGTCTGAGTAGAACATTCTCTAAACTACATCAGGTGCTAATTTCTAATCTATATGTCAATATCTTCACCACATCCTATCATATCCTCACACGTATATATCAAAGCTACATTATATATCCACAAGGAATTGGACACGTGACTATCACAACCAGACATCTTTTTTAAAAATCCATGGGCATTAATAGGGAGTTGGTTCCCTTTTTGCCAATAGAACAGCTGCCACTCTTCTGGGAAGGCTTTCAACTGGATTTTGGAATTAGTGTGATGGATTAGTGTGGCTAAGGGGATTTGTGATCGTTCAGCCATTGGAGCATTAGTGAGCCTAGACAATGATATGATGAGGCCTGGCACTTAGTCTACATTCCAGTTCATCCTAAAGGTGTTCGGTGGGGTTGAGGTCAGGGATCTGTGCAGCATTCTTGACTTCCTCTACTCTAGCTTTGGCAAAGCTTGTCTTCATGAATCTCACTTTGTGCATGGAGCGTCGTCATGCTGGAGCAAGTTTGGGCCTCTCAGATTCATTAACACATCTGATGCAATTGTTTGCTTCTAACTATGTGGCAACAGTTTAAGGAAGAATTACATATTGGTGTGATGGTGCAGTCTTTACAATCTTTTGGCCATATTGTGTATGTCAGATGCCTGTAATATGTGCACGGCAACAACAACAACAGCTCTGTCACTAAGGTGTCTGGTATCTAGAGAGAGCCGAATATACCTGAAGTGTACAGCAGCCAAAATTCTGTCTCTACATTATCAAGACAACTGTTTTTAAACATCTGATGTCTGCGAAGGAAAAGATGTAAATCTTTAGACACTGCAGAGGTCCATCTCAGTGTCCTTATGCTCAAGACTGTGGAGGAGTGCCAGACCCACTTAGAGCTGCTGCTGTATTACGGCCCAGTTTATTCACACACTGATGCAGGTCAGTCTCTGTTGAGGTGTTGGGGCAGTTTGGCTCTCTGGTTTCAGAGAGTGACTCTATCCTTTTTTTAAATAGAAGCTTGTTTGTGGCCGAGTCTAGCTCGTTTTCACTAGTTTGGCCAGATTGACTGTGTCACAGACCCATCTCTTTGCTCATGAGCCTCGGATCCTCAGTAAAATGTGATGCTTTGTCAGCCACCTTTAGAGGCCGACCATGATTGGTGGCTTTCCACCTCGACCTAGAGCTTTGACTGGTCGCCTGACACGGTAGTGAATCTTTTATTCTTAAGCCTAGTCAGCTAGTGTCTGTCTGTCCTGTCCGTCTGTCTCGCCGTCTCTCTAATCCTTCCCAGTGGAGCGGATCAGTGTCACTTAGACTGTCCCCCTGAACAACACAGTGCGTCTCTGCAGCTAATACAGCACCGTAAGTCTGGGAGAAGATAAAAGTCAGTGAAAGCTAAAGAATTTGAAAACGGATTTTCACAATCATTACAAGACAGGAATAGTTACACTTATACATTTTTAATGTAATATACCATAATTAAGAGGTTTAGTAATGTTTATTGGATATCGTTATTCGATTCCCATTGGCTTACGTTGGCACATTACAAATAGAAAACTTAAAATCTTACACACACACAAAAAAGGTTGAAAAGATTCAGCTGTCTGCCGAAAGAGGTTGGAACCATCCACGCCTGTCAAATCTAAAGCTTTTGGAGGTCTTCAAATGAAAACACACATCATTATACGGAGTAATACATGACAGGTTGTTTCCCCCTTTGCTAAATCGATGACACCTGCAGTGTGGATGTTTTAGCCCCAAGCCAACACAAATTCTCAAATCTTCTTGGTGTTTAATGAATGTTTATTTATGAAAACAGGCACACAGGCAGCCAGCTTCTGCTATCAATTTGCACCTTGGCTGCTGTTTCCTGTGCTGTTGAGACCTAGCCTCCTGTGCACAGCTAGCTCTGATCAGGCAGCTGAGGGGTTATTATTATTTTTTAATTTATTCATCTTTGAAAACTTTTTTTTCCCCCAAAGCTCTATATTTGTGTTAAAGTATGCCGTCCAGCAAGCTTTATTACATACAGAGTTGCAGGTTAGAGGCTCACCTTATTCTTGTGAAGAAATTAGCTGGCGATTAGCCGGTGATTGACTCACTGTTTGTGAGTGTGAAGTGACTCGGCCCTAAGTCTGAGTGTGCACAGTCACTAGTGAAGGCACGGATTCACACTGTTCATTCAGAGTCTGTCTGGAGCGCTCACCATTTTCACTGTTTCATCTCTCTCTCTCTCTCTCTCTCTCTCTCTCTCTCTCTCTCTCTCTCTCTCTCTCTCTCTCTCTCTCTCTCTCTCTCTCTCTCTCTCCCTCTCTCTCTCTCTCTCATACATCCGGTCATCATCTCTCTGTATCATCTCGTCTACATACACTTAGCTTTTGGATCACTGGTTTTGCTTTAAAAAAAAAAGAAGAGATGATTTGGTCCACTTGATTTTCTGTCCATCAAATGAAATCTATTCCACTTGTTATAAAGCCTAAGCTCAGGGATTGGGTAGTAACTGGAATCCAAGGGCATCCACTGTAGAGGTCTGACCCTGATTGGCTGTTTACAGAGTGTTGACTCTTTTTGCATTCAGCAGGGTTTTGCTTTAAATCATAGGCTGTGAGCACATGAGAGAGGGCTGAGGATTTTGTGGAAATTCACTCCATGTGAATGAGTGAAGAAGAGAATGACAGGCTTCTTAATGTAATAAAGGAGGGATTAACAGTAGAACAAAGGGCACTAAAGTGAGTGCAGGTTAATAAGGCGACGCTTTATTTTGAGGTGCACTTAAACATCTGCTATTCGGCCGTAGCATTTATGCTTGTTGACCCCTTGCTGCGGTGATTATATAGCAGCAGGGAAACCCAACACGAATAAAAATATCCCCTACAGAAGAAGGAAATGACGAGGGACGTAAAAGATGTACACTGGCAGGGCTTCCTTTAGCTTCACTGGGACTTTATCTTGGTTTAAACCCTTTTATATCAAAACGAGTTTCTTTTCTAATCGCACTGTCTTCACCCTGATGAGGATGACTTCTGTCTTAAGTCTGGTTCTGCTCATGGTTTCTTTCCAACATCGTCTCAGTTTTTCCTTCACACAGTCGCCTCTGGCTTGCTCATTAGGGATGTAACATTTCTCATTTATATCACAAAGACCTTCACTTCACCTTTCCTCATTGCACATCTGTTACCACTCTGTGGACCAGGAGGAAGCATTTAATATAAAGAAAAGTACATTCAGAGTTTTCAGGAGTTTGAACCCTGTTTCTGTCACAGCAACCTATGGGTTGGGAGACAAGAGAACACAGTTGCCTGTGCTGTCTATGTGGGAGGGACAGAATACTGTCCCCTCAGTTCAATTCAATTCAAGTTTATTTGTATAGCGCTTTTTATAAATGACATTGTCTCAAAGCAGCTTTACAGAACATAAACATAGAACAGAAGGTTATTATAAAGAATAATATAAAGATTACTAGAATACAAAATTCAAGATTAATATTAGATATATTTAGTTCACAATGTGTATGTATTTGTCCCCTATGAGCAAGTCTGAGGTGACTCAGGCAGCAGTGGTGAAGAAAAACTCCCTTAGATGGTAAAGGAAGAAACCTTGAGAGGAACCGGACTCAAAAGTGGAACCTCATCCTCATGTGGGTGACACTGGAGGGTGTGATTATAAATATACAGTCAGACAGATGTTGTATTGTTGCAAAAGATCACATGGAGTTCACATGTCCTCTTAAGTATCGCAGAGTCTAACTGGAGCTGGTAGATGTCTAGGTCTCCTCTGTCAGTCAGTGCAACACAAGCCTAGCGTATAGGTCTGGGAGCTCAGGTAAATTCAAGCAACGAGTTTGAGTTTAGAAAATCAGACGTCACAGTGTATGTATCCTCTTTCTCTTGAGTCAAGTTTATACCTCAATGATGGCCTCTACTTTTAATTCAGTCTGTAACAAAAGCCATTTCCTTTCTCTATGTGAATCATAATCCTTCTCTGGAGTGTATAACTAAACTTAGAGAATGAATACGTCTTCATGAATCCTCTTTCCTCTTTGTTTCTGAAGGTTTCTTTTCCAGTTTAATTCTACACTTTCATTTCATTCATTTTCCACTGCTGTTGTCACCACACTGTGCTTGAAGCTGAAATCACTGAGGAGTTGCTACGACTCAGATCTTTTGTGTCTGAAAGTCCCTCTGGCTAGTCGTCTTCTATTGTCATTCAGTGCTTTCATGCTGTTTTAAAGCCAAAAACGCTGACACTGCAAACGTGTGATTTGTTTGCAGAGAGTCAGCGGGCCTACAGGTTCGTGCAAGGCAAAGACTGGGGCTTCAAGAAGTTTATAAGGCGGGACTTCCTGCTGGACGAGGCCAATGGGCTGCTACCTGACGACAAACTGACGCTCTTCTGTGAGGTAAGGGCTCGGATTGTACTGTTGTATTGTGAGCGATCTGCTGCCTGTAATCTGCCCCTTGTTGGTGTGTAGCTATCACTGCCAAGGTTTCTAGTGATTATTTATAGCTCCAATGAGAAATAGCACCAGCTATATATAGATAATCAAATGTCAATAATGCATTAATCCGAATCTCATTTAGAATGTTAACGTGGCAGACGAAGCTCTCAGTATTAGCTACTTGTTCGTTATATATATATATATATATATACACACACACACACACGCACACACACGCACACACACGGCACCGTGTTTGTTGCTTGTTCTGACTAGTAACTGCAGGTCGAAACTAAAGCGTTTATGTAGAAATGGCGCACTTCACATCGGAGCACGCTGCTACGAGCGTGACTCAGAAATGCACAGAAGGCAAAGGCTTCTTTTCCTCCTCAATAAAAACTTCCCTGCCACTTCACATGTGACCCTGGAAGTGCCGTGTGGTTTTAAACTCTCTTCTTCGTAACTCTGTACACCAAGATTATAGTATTAATATCTTTTAGAAGCCCCACCCCCTTTCCCCAGCTCTCACTTTAAATTTCCTGCTTAAAAATACAATTCCTTTTTATTTTCGCTGAAGTGTGTAACCATAAGGCAGAAAGTATGCAGTAAAGGTTTTATCATAACCAATACAGACCAGCAGATGATTTCTCTGAGTACCATGTCTACTCTGTATATATGCACACTACACCCTCTACCCCACTATGTGGCTTTACTGCGTTGTCTGTTGTTCTTTTCTGTGTTGCATACACGTGTAGAACATTAGTAATCCGCTGTCACTTTGTATTACACTACTGCAAACTGGTGGTTAGGGATAAAGGTACCTTTATTTTTTACACAGATAAAGAACTAAATGCAGGTTCTGCTTTGTTTATATTGCTCAGCAGGTTAACAGCGTGGGAAATCATATGCTCATTTCTAAGTACATTCAACTTTTTAATAATGCTACGTGTATGTAATATGACCACTTTTGTCATCACAGCAGAGCCCACTACTTTATCGTCAATGAGCGCATATATTACATCTCCGCTTGTCAAATACATTGAGGATTAGGGTGGATATCATACTTAACCCCCCACTGCACTTTCTACAGGCATGTTGATGGAGAAATCTCCCTCTCCTGCATTAATACTCGTCCTCGTGTAGCCTGTAGTAAAAAGGTCAGGTAGATTTTGGAGAGTCTGCCTCACTCTCTTCTCCTTCCCTGCAGTAGGGTACATGCTCTAATGCTATGCAGTGATTAATGTTTAACGCATGCTCCACAGACTTGGCTGTTTCAAGCCGGCCTAATGAAGCCTGCAGGCACACAGCAGAAGGCTTGCTGCCTTTTTTGGATGAGGAAGACGAGGGAGAAAGCCGGGGGAGGGAAGGGAAGAAGAATGAGGGCTCGTTTTAAGTGTTTCCAAACTGGGTCCGGTTACGTCACAGGGACCGAAACATGTCCTCAGCTCCTCCTTTTCTGAAAAAGAGAGAGAGAGAGAGAGTGTGTGTGTGTGTGTTTACTTGAGCAGCGTTGGTTGTTAGTGTGCTGGCTTTGCTTCCTGTGAAATGGATTGTGAGTGTGAGAGGGAAGAAATACAAGCGAGTGAAGGTTGTCCTCAACACCCCCCCTCCACCCCATTTATTTATTTATTTTTTAAACTTGGATAGCCTGATGTCATCATCTAAGTACTGCACTATATTAAGATAAGATAAGATATACCTTTATTCGTCCCACAACGGGGAAATTTCTCTGTTTCAGCAGCAAAGGGTAAGAAAATGCAAATATATAAAAAGAACAGACATAATATAATATACAGTATATACAAAACAAAATGTAGAAAAAGAGACCACGAGTAGTAGTTACACTGAAAGACATATTGCACGTTTTTCAAAATTTCTGTTATTATATAATTACAAAATTACAACATTTCTGTTGTATATTGCTGTGTCATTGTTATGCAAACTTTTAACAAAAACTACTAAAGAAAAAGCCACCACGGTACACAGGTAAAACCGTTTATTAACTAAAGTGACCGGTATCTTGGACTTCTCTGTCTTATATTTAATTTTTTTTTGCATTCCAAATGCAACACATTTTCCATAACTAATTTTTCCCCCCAGTGTGATTATATGACCAAGAGACCTTGTTTAACACATTAGCATTCAAAGACTAATGGAAAGCACCAGATAAGCCAACCTGAGCGAACACACTGTTAGCTAAAAAAACAGAACAAAATAAGATCAGTTGAGCACTTTGACTTACACTGATCCACACACAGAGGTCTCATTACATCGTGCTCGATTTTAACAAATACCCTCGCGGACGCTGCTCCACACTCAGGCTCAGGTCAGTCGTCCTCACACACTAAACATTAAAGCTATTGACAAAAGGAGTTTAAACATAAAGCTCAGCATGACAGCACACAGCTGCAGCCAACGTAAACCGCTTAATACAATGTTTTCATGATGTCTCTAATTGTTGGAAAGTAAGTAGGTTACTGATCTCAGTGTCTCATAGCGTATAGTCAGTACGCTTCGTCTCTAAACTTAATCTGCATGCGTGGACATGCATGGAGTATAAACTCCTTCTCAGACAGCTTCTGTAGATGACATTACCGTCATGGTAACTGATCAGGAGGATGGTATGTCATCTAGACAGCGTCTGAGGGTTATGATGGGGCATCCTGAACATACGCTAATTGGGACAGTTGTGTGAAGGCTGCTCTGTGATTGGCTGAGTGCAGAGACACCTCAGTTTTATTAGAGTTATTAAAGGCAACATTCTGACTGGGTTATTTATGATTAGACCAGAGAAGGTCTGATCTCTCCTTTCTTATTCCTTTTTATTGTCCGGTGCTGGAAGACATCTTTATAGGGGTACAAAGACCTGTCTAGGGTTGTGGATTACAGTCATTGTCTTGTCTGTACTAATGAGGAGTCTAGCAGTCATCCTCGAAAGTAAACAAGCTTCCTTTTTTTAACGAAGTTCTATACATAGGGTAGGTGGTGCGTGTTGCATGGATGTTACTGGGTGGAAATCTGGTCAAGACTTCAGGGAAGGAACTGGCATATGGTTCTGAAGGAAAGCCGCCAAGGTCCTGGAAGTGATCTGGAAAGACCAAAGCTTTGAATTTGATGAATGTGTTGTCATAATCTTTAATAATTATACACACTCCCCTACGTTCCCTGCGTTATCTGGGTTTAGGTTTTGCTTCTGCTAATCCATTTGATAACTGATTTGACATTCGATTAACAGAGATCGGAACGTTCTTGATCTTTATTTTCCTCTGCATCATTTCTTAGCTGTTGCTCCAGCTTCTGCAGGTAAATATGAGAAAAGTAACCCACAATCATGCTATTTTCTGTTATTTCCCTTTCTTTGCTCCTGTCTCTTGGTCATTCTCTCTCTCTCTCTCTCTCTCTCTCTCTCTCTCTCTCTCTCTCTCTCTCTCTCTCTCTCTCTCTCTCTCTCTCTCTCTCCTTTTTAAATAAATGATCTTGTCTTCTGAGAGAGTTTGAAGCAGGTATTTAAAAAAAATCTATCTATCTATCTATCTATCTATCTATCTATCTATCTATCTATCTATCTATCTATCTATCTATCTATCTATCTATCTATCTATCTATCTATCTATCTATCTATCTATCTATCTATCTATCTATCTATCTATCTATCTGCCTGTTTTTAAGTTCTTGTGTCCTCTCCCCCTTGCCACCATCGATCTCTATTTTATGGCCTCGTCTAAACTGTCTTCCTTTCACCTCTGTGCATCGTTCCTCCCTCCGATTCTCAGCCTCTCTTTCTCTCTCTCTCTCTCTCTCTCTCTCTCTCTCTCTCTCTCTCTCTCTCTCTCTCTCTCTCTCTCTCTATCCCTGACAGCACCCATCTTTCATTCAGTGCCACCATATGCCACGCTGATAACTCAGAGAGCTACTACAGCTGCAACATCTGTGCCCCACACACACGGGCACACATTCACACCCATCCACAACTCGCAGTAAGTAGTTAGGAGAATAGGGAGAAAAGTGCTACGCCTGCAGCATCTGCAGTACACACACAATGCAGGGAGGGAGAGAGAGAGAGAGGGAGGGAGTGAGAGGGAGGGAGGGCAGCAGAGCTCGATGATAAAGGCTTGTAAATGACTTCACTTTGAGGATGGAGGTAGATGGATGGAGGAGTGGAGTGAAGTGAATCTTTGGGCCTCCAGCTCACAGCTCATGCATTGTCCTCCAGACAAACACATTCTCTTCACTGTTATTTGTATAACCTACTTAACATAGTCACAGTGTAGCTTGACTGAAAATCCGCATGTAGATGTAACAAAGTCAGACTGTGTACGACTATAGAAAGGATATTATTCATAATTACATTCTTCACTGTTTCTAACAATTTATAATCACACCCTCCAGTGTCAGCCAAATGAGGATGAGGTTCCCTTTTCAGTCTGGTTCCTCTCAAGGTTTCTTCCTCTTCCATCTAGGGGAGATTTTCCGTGCCTCAGTCACCTCAGGCTTGTTCATTAAGGATAAATACAAACACATTTAAATATGTTTACTGTTCATCTTAAACTTTTGTATTATACGAATCTTTGGATAAGAAACTTTTTCTACTATATTTCTTATGTTCTGTGAAGCTGCTTTTAGACAATGTCCATTGTAAAAAGTGCTCTACAAGTCAGAGTGAACTGAATTGAAAATTGATGGTGTTTGTGTTTTGAGTTCTCACCCACTATTAAAGTTGGGCTCTGAAGTTTGCTTTTTGCTTCTGCTTTTTTCTCCTAGAAGAATT
This sequence comes from Tachysurus fulvidraco, assembly GCF_022655615.1. Taxonomy (NCBI): domain Eukaryota; kingdom Metazoa; phylum Chordata; class Actinopteri; order Siluriformes; family Bagridae; genus Tachysurus; species Tachysurus fulvidraco. The sequence goes on along the minus strand of NC_062532.1, from coordinate 14,165,870 downwards.
TGTTCTGACCTGGGAATCGACGGTATAGTAGACATTAGGTTGTCTATCTAGTTTGCTCAGCTGCTTACCAGCCAGTTCTTATCTATAATAAGATGAGTCCTACCAAGGGAGGGTGATGTCTAACACATGCTTCCTCAGAGACACATGAAATGATCCAGCTGCTCGTTCCATGCTGCGTGACTAGTGCTGTCTGCCCTCTTCCACATACCGCCACCCACACATGCCTGCAATTGGCTGATGTTACTGTGATTGACATCGGAGAGGGAGTCCCTCCTATACAGATGGCTTGGTTTCCTGCCAGTGACTAATGTGAATTTAACCCTTTTAGTATTTCTCTTATGCAACAACACTGGAGTGATGTAGAATAGCATTTTTCTGACAAGGAGCGGGTGTTCTATAAAATTTCAGTCATGCAGGCTTACACGAGGGATGCGTTTGTTTGTTTGTTTGTTTGTTTGTTTGTTAGATTGTAATGATGTGTGGTTCTCCTTCAATATTCCCAAGAGGGTGAATAGCTTCTACACACAAGGTGGCCTGCACTGCAGTTCACTTGAAGCAGTCTTTGATTCTGGGCCTTGAAATAGCTTTCACACTTCACCAAATGTGCAGAATTCTCAGGGCAAATGTCCTAATGAACAAGCTAGAGGTGACCATGGCAAAGAGACAACATTATGGAACCAGACTCCAAAGAGAGCTCCGTCATGTGAAGTCATCTGGCAAGTGAAAGCTCCAGCGTTCTGCCTCAGTCCCATTGATGCTCTTGGGCTAAGAGCTAACGTAATTTAACTCTGTTTCTCTTTGTCAGTCCCTCATTATAGCACCAGCTGATTTTAAAAACTAAAAAACTCCAAAAGCTTCCACAGCAGTGGGTTTGATGTGATGCATGCACACACTGACGTCCCAGAGAGAGATGCAGGTTGGTGTTTGTGGTCAGGGCCAGACTGTGAACAGCTTGAGTGGAAATGATGCGTAAAAGATCCGTGTGTGCGTCTGCTTGTTTGTGTTTGTGTTTGTTTGTGTTTGTGTTTGTGTGTGTGTGTGTGTGTGTGTGTGTGTGTGTGTGTGTGTGTGTGTGTGTGTGTGTGTGTGTGTGTGTGTGTGTGTGTGTGTGTGGGGTGAATAAGATCTTACCTTCTCACACATCAGCAGTAGCTCATATTCCAGCGCTTTGCTTCCTTTTCTTCTCATAGATCCTGCAGGTCACAGGGAGGTCAGTCACGTCACCCCTTCAGTCTCCGTCTTTTTCTGTCATTGCTTTGAAATATATTGGTGTGCATGAAATATACCTTGCCTGTTCAGCAGATCAGACTGTTTTTAAAATAAACGTATTCTTTATAGTAGTTCCAACATCCTTTTAGTGTGTTCTTGCGTATTAAAAAAGGGATTTTCATTATGGGTGTGTGTGTGGGGGGGTGGGGGGGGGGTGGGGTGTTACACAGCAAAAGGTTAATCCTACATTAAACAGAGATGCTTATGAGAGACATTAAATTAGACGTGTGTGTGTCCGTGTCCCTAACACCTCATTACTTTTGATAGAAAGAGAAGGCCTGATCTGATGAGGCTAATTTGGTTCATTTTGTAGTGGGTGCCTGTTTGTACATGCATTATATCTGTCTGTGTGTGTGAGTGCTGTTTGTTCAGCTAAATTAAACACTAAAGCGATAAATACCCATTCTCCATAGAATTAATGAACTTATTGCGTCTGATACGCAATCTTTTTGACACTATTTCATGCTTGGCCACACAGCTCGCATTTTGAACAACCAACGCAAACAGAAGGCGCCACCACCAGCGCTGCCCCTACCGCGACAGAGTCCTCTACATACATCCGTTAAATGAAAGAATAAAACAGAGGGAGTGTCATGCAGAGTTTATGAGCTGTTTGTCCTTCTCCATGTCTGAACACAGCGCAGGGCTTTATTACAGTAGCTAGCGGCAGAGAGGGCCGTCCTGCACCGCGCCGAGCCTTACCACGATAACGGACGAGCAGGACAGATTGGAAGGATCATCCTCTCACTCAGACCTCACTTAAGCTGAATGCCCCCAGGCCTCGGTTTGTAGATAGCGGTTAAGCTTCGAATTACACACTCGGTGAACAGCTTCTGTTATTTTCACTTGTTTTCTGTTTCTAGAGAAAGGCTCTACCTTAACTGACGTACAGTTTGTGATTAACATCTACTTTACATGTGTAATATTAGCACCTTTGTGTAATATTACTTCCTCACTGTCATCTTGTTCTAGACGTTCACCCTGAATGTCTGACACGCTCCATAATAACGAACCTGCCTCCACCGTTAATGCTGGAGTTTTATGTACGTACAAGTTCGTACCCTGAAAAAAAAAAATTCACCTCTCCTCTATTCTGATCTTTATTCTGCAGTCTAGTTTTGGTGCTCTTGTGCCAGCTACAGTGACAGATTCCTGTGTGTGACTGACTGAGACCTGATGTGCTCTTCTGCTGCTGTAGCATCAAGGCTGGACATGTTGTGCACTGTGTGAGCTGCTTTTCTGCTTATCCTGGTTACAGAGAGTGCTTATTTGTGTTGCTCTGGCTTTTCAGTCAGCTCCGACATCCTTCCTGTGTCATCCTGTTTGCATTCTGACATGCTGTTAAATGTGAACATTAGCTGAAGTTGATTTTATACAACTGAGGGTTAAGGGCCTTGCTCAGGGGCCCAGCAGTGGACACTAGGTGAACCTGGGCTTTGAACTCATGCACTAACTCTTAAGCTACCACATCCCCACAACACAGATGATGTGTCGTCACTCATCACAAGGAGGTTTGGTGCCGTTGTTGTACGAGTTGGAATGTTGCACAGTCTCCAATCAGACTCCAATGTGAAACAATCCAAGATTAATATTTGATTGTTTTAAAGATGAACATCTCATTTAGGAAGCCAGCTATTTAACTCTCGCTATTGGTTATATGTTTGATTGTGAAGCTTCATTTAAAGTCAGATGAATTTGATTAGATTTACTATTTTGACGTGTTCATGCTTCGTTCCTTCTTCCAGTGCTGAGACGTTTCCTATATGCTTTAATTATCTGGCAGTTTTGCATTTCAAACACTTGTTTATCACCTTTATCTTCTGTCCGCACTGTTTTCTCAGAGTCTGCTGGAGATTTATGGTCCGCTTTATCCGCATGTCTCATTTATTTGACCGTTTAGATGTTGCCAGCTCCTTCATTTCTAAATCACTCGTGTTTCTCTTCTCGATTGACTTTTTTTTTCCTGCCTTTTTGTTGTTCTTGTTGCTTCTCAGTGCTAAAGTTTTAAGTCAGTTCCCTCTCTGTGCATCATATGATAAATACTAAAGACACCATCCTGTATGTCTTCTGTTTCCTCAGAATGTTTTGGCTGTAGTTTCTACACGAGTTCTCCTGATGATTTTCGGAACTTGCACATGGTTTCATCTTAGTTAAAAAGCTTGTAGAAGTTATTTCTTCAAACATGAGCTGAATTATTGTCAGAGATTACACAGAAACATGTCCATGCTTCTTTTTAGCAGAGGGGTGTGTGTGTGTGTGTGTGTGTGTGTGTGTGTGTGTGTGTGTGTGTGTGTGTGTGTGTGTGTGTGTGTGTGTGTGTGTGTGTGTGTGTGTGTGTGTGTGTGTGTGTGTGTGTGTGTGTGTGTGTGTGTGTGTGTGTGTGTGTGTTTGTGATGCCTGTTGTTCCTGCTGCTTTCAGGTGACTTCTGGCTTGTAGCTTCCTTGACACCATGTTCCCTGTGAACATATTTATATTGTGGCTCCATAAGCCTGAGTCAGACAGGTGTTTAAGGTCTTGACCACTTCTCTGTAGCTTTTTTTATTCGAGCGTAGAATAGCGTTGTTGTCCTTCACCATGCTTACACTTGTTGTAGAATCTTCCCAATCAATTCCCTATCTTTATAGCTTCATGTATACGAGTAATCGTGCCTAGATCTGAAGAGGATATATGCACAACGTATATCAAATAATCTGAATATTTATTGGCTTGCAATATTCATTGTATTTGTGGAAAATGACAAAACATGCTGCTTTCTGCTCTGAGACCAAAGTTCAACAATGAACACTCTTAGTTGCATGAAGAATGTGTCTTAGGATATCAAATCGTGCGACCCTTAACCCTGTCCAGATTAACTAGAGCGTGCGCGAAAGGGTCTCGCGGCTATCAGTGACGCGTATCGACTGGATTTCAAAGCTCCTTATTGGAATTGTGACACAAGGCAGAAAAAATAGATTTAAGGTGTCATAGTCCTGTCACTGTGTGTGTGTGTGTGTGTGTGTGTGTGTGTGTGTGTGTGTGTGTGTGTGTGTGTGTGTGTGTGTGTGTGTGTGTGTGTGTGTGTGTTTTCGTTCTTCTCTTCCTACTCTCTTAATCTTCTTTTGCTACTCTTCTTCAACTTACTAATGAGCAAGTGATGAGTGTGTGAGTGTGAGAGAGAGAGAGAGAGAGAGAGACAGGAGCGTGTTCTTGTGTTTCGCAGCATGGTTCCCACAGCTGCTTTCATTAATCACACTGCAGGGAGAGAGAGCTGAGCTGACTGATCACACATGCATGCGTGTACATATACACACACACACACACGCAGGGACGTGTGTATGTGTTTAACATTCAGCACTTGCTCATTAGCTGCTCATTAGGGACATATGCCCATATATTCGCAGCGTCCACTTTATTAGTCACACCTGTACACCTGCACGTTCTGTATAGCTGCAGACATCAGCCAATCAGGTGGCAGCAGCACGGTGCATATACTCAAGCAGATACAGGCCAAGAGCTTCAGTTAATATTACGCCTCAAATGTCAGGAGTGGGGGAAATGTGGGACCTTGATTGGTGTGTGTTGCTGCCAGGTGGGATGGATTGAGTATTGAGTATAAGCTACTGATCTCATAGGATTTTCTCACACATCACATCTAGAGTTTTACACCGAATGGTGCAAAAGAACAAAAACATCCTGTGAGTTGAGATTCTTCAGGCTGAACCACTTTGTAGATGAGAGATCAGATCAGAGCAGAATGAACAGAGCTGATTGGAAGTTTATGGTAACTGAAATTATCACTTTTTCTAACCATAGTGAATAGAAAAGCATTTTATAATATACAACGCATCAAACCTCGAGCCAGATGAGTTACAACAGCAGCCCTGTTAGTCAGGAACAGGAATTTGCAGCTGTTGCAGCCCAGCTACCTAAAGGTTCGATGTGTTGTGTGTTTAGTGATGCTTTTCTGCTCAGCTCAGCTCTAAAGACTGCTTATGTGAGTTACTATAGACAAGCTGTTTCAGTCCACAGAACTTGTCAACTCTATAGACTGTGTGTGTGTGTGTGTGTGTGTGTGTGTGTGTGTGTGTGTGTGTGTGTGTGTGTGTGTGAGTGTGTGTGTGTGAGTGTGTGTGTGTGTGTGTGTGTGTGTGTGTGTGTGAGTGTGTGTGAGTGTGTGTGTGTGTGTCTGAGTGAGTGTGTGTGTGTGTGTGTGTCTGAGTGAGTGTGTGTGTCTGAGTGAGTGTGTGTGTGTGTGTCTGAGTGAGTGTGTGTGTGTGTCTGAGTGAGTGTGTGTGTGTCTGAGTGAGTGTGTGTGTGTGTGTCTGAGTGAGTGTGAGTGTGTGTGTCTGAGTGAGTGTGAGTGTGTGTGTCTGAGTGAGTGTGTGTGTGTGTGTGTGTGTGAGTGTGTGTGTGAGTGAACGTCTTTAAAGGATCTGTATCAGTCCCAGACAGCAGCAGGTGTAGAAGCATCTGTGTAAAGCAGTGTGTATTATACTGTACAAGGCTGTACTTTATGGCTGATATTATACAGAATAATGAGAGAATAAACGTGTCAGTGTTTAGTGGCCATGAAGGCCTGAGTGGAGCCAGAGGAACGCTAAACCCCTACTCACTCACTCCACTTACTGCTTTCCCTTCCCTTAATTCATCATGATAAACGATCTTCTCATAAACAGCCTTCTCTTTTTGAAGCCGAATATTAAATAATAGTCGGTTCACTGCAACGTGAAACATTTTGTATTGTGTTTAATGATTAAGGATCTTCATCACCTCTTTACCGGGCTGGTCAACATCAGAGCGCAAGTTTGAGTAGACGAGCATGCGGTTCCCCACACGGTTCATACGCATTAGAACTTCAGTACATCTGGTGCTGGAGAAAGTTAGCGACTGTGCGGTAAGTCTGAGAGACGATGCTGAGATCAAACCCATACGAAGCTATAAAACCTCCAGAGGTGAACGAAATAAACAGATCCTCCAGGGCATTTCAACAATACATGATCCATATCTTATCAGACTTTTGCACAAACCACCAGAACTTAAATAAATAAACTGCAAGATCTTTAAAACGTTTAAATCTTTATCATTCTTCTTCCTATTCTGACACACATGCGCTCGCGCTCTCTTTCTGAGCACTTTATTAGGAACACCTGTACTCCTACATATTCATGCAATTACCTACTGCTCTGATGTGGCTCTGGGTTTCTGCTGAGCCACACACATGGTTGAGTCAGTATTTGGCTGTTCGTTTCGGTCTTCATCAACTTTCCAGACACTGGGCCTGAATCTGTTTGGGATTTGGTGGAACAGGGGAGTTATAGCATGAAAGTACACCTGAAAATTCTGCAGGAGTAGCGTGACACGAGCATGTCAACACGAACCAAGTGCGTTTCCTACGTCGTAGATTCGTGCCACGAAAAGCCGACGCTGTTCTGAGACCAAAGTGAGGCCAGGCCAAGTATTAGCATAAATCTTCCTAATAAAGTGTGTGAGAGAGAGACCGAGGTCAGAAATGTGCCACAATGAGTCGATTCACTGATTCCAGACTTTAAGCACAGCGCTATATATTTCACTGTTTCAGAGACACGAAGTTGTCTGTCATTCAGAAAGCCGACACTATGAACCACTTAAGATGAAATAATGGAATACAATACAAGCTGTTTCATACTCATCAATCTTCTCTCGTGACATATCTGATCCTTTTATTCCTGTTAACACCTCTCTCTCTCGCTCATTGTCTCTTTTCCCCGAGGTGAACATTTAGTCCTCCATTAAGGACATACAAGGGTCCTTGACATTTAATTTCCTGTTTGCGGTGCACTTTTCCCCTTTGCCTGTGTGCCACTCTGTACTCCCACACGCTCCTTTCTTTGGTGTCTGTCTGTCAGCACATTATGCTCCGAGTGCGTGTTTGTTTTTCAAGTTGTGTGTGCTCCACATCTCCCTCTCTTTCTTCACATTTCACACACTGTGTGTGTGCGCACACGCGCGTGCATGTGTTGTGCGAGAGCTGCAACAATGTCCGCCTTGAGCTCTCGCTTGATCCTGTTGCCATGACGAACCGTGTATTATGAGATGTTGGTCAGGTGTAATACTAGTCTGGCATGAAGTGCTCTGGAAAAAAAGGCAATTTATTCTTTTCTGATGGCCGTGGGGAATGAATTTTAATTATAGCAGAGTTTAAAAAAAAAAATTAAAAAGCTTCCATCTGTTGGCTCCACAAGCCGCATGTAAATGTGCGTGCAATTATGACTTTTCATTTTATTTGCTTCCCGATTGGCATATAATTTTGAGTGTGTGTGCTCAAATTTATAGTGTGTGCAACTTTGATCTTTTTGGATCGGTGTGTGTTTTTGTGTGTGTGTGTGTGTGTGTGTGTGTGTGTGTGGGGGGGGGGGGGGGGGTGTTCAGGGCTTAAGTGTGTGTGCCCTGTAGAGAGATAAATGAATGTGCTTGCTGTTTGCAGGAACAGGTGGCAAAGTCAGCATGGTGGCTCTACACACACACACACACACACACACACACACACACACACACACACACACACACACACACACACACACACACAGTCTCTTTTGCTCACTCACACTACAACACAACACACACACGCACACATGCCATAAACAAATGGAAGCAATTTGTGTAAATTAAGAGATAACTAGATATCTACCCTTGTTCGACATGCTAGTGTCCCTCTAGAGTACCTGTGGTTTATCATCTCGAGTCACTCTATAACACGGTCATCATTGGGACTGAAATCTGATCTTCTAAACAGATGAACTAACGTCTGGAAGCTCACAGGAATTGTTTACCATTACAGCTCAGAGGACACACCTTTATTGCCAAGGATACAGCACACTGTGCTGCACTGGGCTATTGGGGATATTGATGCTTTTATTAACCAGTGGTTTTTGTTTGTGTTTTGTCTACAGGTGAGTGTGGTGCAGGACTCTGTGAACATCTCCGGACAGAACACCATGAACATGGTGAAGGTTCCGGACTGCAGACTGGCTGATGAGCTGGGTGGGTTGTGGGAACATTCTCGCTTCACCGACTGCTCACTGTGTGTCGCAGGCCAGGAGTTTCAGGCTCACAAAGCCATCCTAGCAGGTAACACACACACACACACACACACACACACACACACACACACACGCTTTGTTATAGGGTAATGAACTTGTACTCTATAGTTATGATGTCATAAAATCATAATATGATATTTTATTCGATTCGTATTTTATTCTCTCGCGATGACTTTTTAAAGTGGGATTATTTCTTTGTTTATTTCTTGTTCATTTTGTTGTTTATATGTTTGGCATCTCAAACGTGAAGCTCTTCATCAAACCAGGGCTAAACTTATCTGGCAACACACTTTCCCTCTTTTAAGACACTCAGTAGAAGTAGTGCTGAAGAAATAAATATATAAAAGAAAACGACTAAGCAGGAGGAAAATGTCAAGGCTTCTGCGAAAGAAAACTCCTGCTCCAGACTGCTGGTTTGTTTTGGGTTTAAATCCGATGAAAAGGGTAAAGCATCAATCTGAATGAAGTGACACTCTATAACAGACAAGTCGTTACAAAAGAGAGTCAGTTTTCAGTGTGTGTTTATATGCATGAGTCTAGTGGCAGCAAAAGAACTTTTACTTTTTGGAATTGTTTGCAGTCTAAACATCCGTATTGGACCTGCTGCACCGTTTAGTTTTTGACGTGTGTGTTGAACCTTTTCGCTAAATGACCCTTCTTGCTTGGTGTAAATCGCAGGATAGGAATAAATCTAGCTGTGTTAAAGTTGTAGAACAAATGCTTGTTTCCTAAAAGTTGATTTTTCAGCCACCACGTGTCAGTCTGTGTGCGTGGCTCAATCCTGTGTGCTTTATTGTGCTTATAGCGCATTTGTCTGTATCTCTAACAGGGATAAACATATAGAGACAACGCAGAGCCATTCAGTCTAAACACTCTGAGTTAATGAATGGAAGATGGATTCCAAGGTTGGATGTTTAAAATAATGCTAGATGAAATCTCGCTAGTTTTTGTAGTTAAATAAATAATGACAATTGATAGCGTCTTAGCCGTTTTCTTTGCTTTCTTTCTCCAGTACTAGTGCATAATCTAGTGAAGTGTCTGTGTACTCTGCACTTGTGTGTTCATTTGGATTGAACATTATATCATCCTGTGGATTTGTACCTAAAGATGGAGTAAGATTATAGTGTATTTTTCTCTTCTTCAGTATTTCTGCATTGCAGGGGAGTTCTGCACTATAATTCTAGCCTATATAAAAATTAAAGACATGACCAGAGCTAATATTGCTCACCCCCCTTCGTCCTGTTCCACCATCCCTCCTTCCTGTCTGCCCATTCGTCCTCCTCTCTATCTCTCAGTATGTCGCCCGCTTCAGTCACGGCCCAGTCAGGGCGGCGATCCCGGTTATCTCTCCGTATCAGCTCACGGCTTGTTAATCGCCGAGGGCACGTGTGGTCAGAGCGGGGCGAGTCACTCAGAGAGGCAGGAGAGATTAGAGCAGGCTGCAATGTGCCAGACGTCACCTGGTATTCAGGAGCTATCAGCGAGGCAGAATTAGGAGCTGCAGATGGCATTAAAAAAAAAACGAAAGTCAGCCTAAGATTAGCCTTATCTAGAGTTGTCAAAGTTAACACCTTAACTTTAACACCGTTTTCTTGCGCCACTATTTTTGGCATCATTAGCACTTCTTCATAGTAATTCTATAAAGCATACATAGTTCTTTCTAGGCTAGAAGCTCGCATGCTGCAGATTGAACGATGGAGAATCCTGCGACTTGTTTAACCCTGCCAGCAGTGCGAGCCGCGTCTTTGTATCAACAAGCTGGCACGGAAAGTTGTACATTTAAAAACAGATGGTCTGACCTGCTGCCTGCTGCATTTCTCACACGGCTGCTTTATTTTATTTCTCTCTCGTCTTTTATCTTAGTCAGTGACGATTTCGATGCAGTTCTCAGGCTTTAGGTAGGTCACACTACAGCCACTCAAAGGGTTTTATTTAGAAGTGTGAAAACCACAGCTGCTTTTATTGACTGGTTGTAGAGGAAGAAACAGAATTCAAGTGTTTTATGACTGATTGGAGGAAAGCTGGTCGGTTTTGTGTTTCTGTTCAAAGCTGTTATGACTGGCTTAGGGGCTTAATAAATGCAGCCTACTGGACGTCAGTGAGAAATCACTGCATCTAATAAGAGTTACCTCAGATTCCTGTGTGTTATTCTGATGAAAAGTGGAAGCTGTAGCAAGAATTTCACTGAGGTTGCAAAGCAGTTGACTGTTGAAAAGAAAGTCACTACATATCACATGGTTGAGGTTTGGAATTCCTGCTCCGGTGTTGGACAGCACATTGCATTCGATTCATTCATTCACATATAATATAAACACACACACACACCCACTCTTTACCACCATGCTAGGCTGAAAAGCATCTCAGAACACACACACTGCAGCAGTTCTCACACTGGGCCCGAATCCGTGTGATTCTTCCTGGATGTTCTCGGTCAACGCGACATCTTTCAGGTTACCAAATTGTCTTTGGTGCTCTGTTTCGGACTAAACCGCCAGTGTGAAAGCCTCCTGAGACAGGATTGGGAACAGTGTCCACACAACTGGACTGTGGAAGACGTCACAAGGACAAGAGGATCAGATAATGTGTCTGTGGTCCTGCGTCATAGTCTAAATAAAGTTGGGTTAACAAGCTTTAAAATGCTAGAACTTTACTTTTACTCTGTGTGTGTGTGTGTGTGTGTGTGTGTGTGTGTTTATAATCACTATGGAAAGTGTTTTTGCCAGCCACTACCCATTTGACAGCACTATTTTTTCATAACAATGGCCTGGAGGGAACCGGCGCTTTTGCTCTAGTAGTGAATTTGAACATATGGCTCCGGGTCCTGTATGATTTATTTTTTTTCCTACTTGGGATGATGGAAGATTTGCTCCTCTCTTATTAAGGTAATTAAAGGTGTAACCAGATGGCAGTCTAAGGTCAGATCAGGGCGATGATCTAAGATGGCGTCTAACTCGTTCACGCGGAATCCTCCAGAAGCAGCTCGTCTTTTCTTCCTTCATCTGCTTTCTGTTTACGTTGAACACTTTATTCTGCATGGCTCATAATTACAGATGGATGAATGTCCTGAATACTGATCATTGACTTAATTTGATCTCTTCTCTCACTTCCAGCTCGTTCTCCGGTTTTCAGTGCCATGTTCGAGCATGAAATGGAGGAGAGCAAAAAGGTATGTTTTTTTTTTTTGTTACCTCCTTTTTATTTTAACCACCTACCCCCTGTTTTTCTCTCTGTGACTCTCAGTTGCCTTGTCTGGCTTTTATTCTCTCATTAAAGTTCAAAGAGGGGAACAAAGCTCCCATGGTGTAGGAAGCAGTAAAAGACCCAGAGCCTCCCTCAAACACTTTGGTGTGCTCTACTTGATCATCTTAGATCAAGTGTTACTCTAAGACCTCGTTTAGTCGTCCTACAGTGCAGAAGTGCCTTAGTAATCTCTCTTTAGGGAAGACGTCTGCAGTCCACACGCCTTCATCACACCTCGTCATATACAGATACCAGACTTACTGTAGGTGGATTTATTCAGGTAATACTGTACCCCTTAACCCAGGACAGGTTTTGTTTAGTCAGTAAAATGCAGATTTATTGAACTGAAGTCCATAACTGAGCAACGAAGCTTAAAATCCTCGTTTAAAGTGATTGGGGAAAACGACCGGAATTGGATATGCTAAGAGTTTCCAAATTAGCAGCCACATGACAACCGATCTGAAATGTTGTCTTTTGTTATTCTTTTCTTGTACATATGAACATTTTAATAGAAACGGTGTATTTTGTATTTTGTGATGTTGCTGAGAGTCACATTCAATCAAGCCACCTTTAAATTGTGCGTATGTGCTATTTTATTTCCCACCATCCTGACATGCTGCACTAATTGGGAATTTAGCTTCGAGTTGAGTCGCAAATCAACCCCTCAGACTCTACATCAGGCTTATTTACCTGTTATTCTCACGTAGCCGTCAAACCTCTTCTTTGCGGACCGGTCTTCTGTTTGTCTTCTCTTTTTAATTTCCCTTTAAAACTAAATCTACACTGTTTATTAACGTACAAGTTTTGTCTGTATGAAACGCGACCCATGACATGGCAGAAAGCACAATCCAGGCAGCAGCAGTATGGATTAAAGGAAACGGAGCTCGTCATCACGGTGCATGAAATCATTTTCCATTTCTGCTGGGAAACCCAGACAGCTTCACTGTACTGCTTTAGTCTGTCGTGTTTTATTCCTTATGTATCGTTGGAAGCTGAACGTAGCAGCTGAAAGAAAAAGCGACCTTTCAAACAACTCCTGACTTTTTTTTTTTTTTGCAACACTGTCTTCCCACCAGACTGGTTAGTTCTCGCAAAGAAGTGTCATGTCTGTTTTTTAGTCATGCACCTTACCCATATGTTTCTGACACAATGTTCAAATGTAACGGTTAAGAAATAAAGTGAATCTGGGAATAAATAACATGTCAGCTCACCAGGGCGTGGGGGTTGCAGAAGATTCAGAATGACCAAATGGTCCAATTACATAAAGCTGCTTGGTTACAAAACCCTGGATACGACACGACCATTAGTTCTAGCTGTATTATATCTGACTATATGAATTAGATGTTTTGCTCCGAATCGTTATTCCACACAAACTCTGAGCTAATTGACGTCTGCTTTAAATTTGACCAGCGAAGAGTAAACACGTGCGTTTCTCTCCGTTTCACGTCATCGGCGATCATTTACATAAGCGCATGATAAACTGCAGCAGATGATCGGCTACACAAGTCGTGATGCTTTGTATTTATAAACCTCAACAGAAACCTACATTACTTGTAGCAATTTAGGAAGTCAATATCTTTGTTCTGTTACGTATCCCATAATCCTGTGCTTTAGCCCTGGCTGAGGGAAGAGTTTGTGTGTGATGATAAAGTTTGTTTTGTTGTTTTTCCTTTAAGTTTTAGAGAAATATCTGCTACCACTTCATGTGATGGAGTCACTAAGCCCGGAAATAAGTCACTAAGCCGAGCTGTGACTGTTAATGTATTTCAGTATCATGGCAGTAAAAATAATACACAGTGAACCTCCTTATAGTGCCTGTGCCTCTCCTCATGCAGTGGCAGCGTTGTCAGAACCCAGCGCTCCTGACGCAGCAGTATTCACCATCATCCTCTCACTGACACGCTTCCTTATTTTACTTTCCTTCCTCTCACAAACTGCTGGGTCACTGTGCCATCTTTTCTCCTCTCATCTTCTTCCGCTTCCCTCTTTCCTCCAATTTCATCATACCTTGTTTTTGTATTATATTTTCAGATGTGTTGGCATTTGGGGTGTCTAGATTTGGCTCTGGAGAATCAGTTTTTTTTTTTTTTGTTTTTTTTTTGTGAAGGCATTTTCTCTTGTTTGTTAAGAGTGTGTTGATTTTTAAAAGGTTCCAGCATCTCACACACACTGTCTCTCTCTCCCACCCTATCTGCCCCTTTCTCTCTCTCTCTCCTCTTTTTGAGCTTTTGAAATTGTATTCTCTTGCTTTAACCCCCCCCCTCTTGCTCTCTCTTCTGTGGTCTCTTTTCCTCCTTGTGTTTCTCTCTCTCTCTCTCTCTCTCTCTCTCTCTCTCTCTTTCTTCTTGCTTCCCATGTATTACTCTTACTTCCCTGGTGGCTGATGCGATGCTTCATTTTTTATTTTATTTTTTTCAATAAATTGTCATTTCTAAGGAGAAGCTGAATAAGTGCATAGCAATTTATACAATGGCACATCAAGTCATAAGAACAGTTGTTGCAGTGTGTGTGTGTGTGTGTGTGTGTGTGTGTGTGTGTGTGTGTGTGTGTGTGTGTGTGTGTATCTCTGCACATACACTGTGTGGCTCTTTTGTTAGTCAGAAGTAGATATATGACTGCATGAGTGAAGTCTTGCTTTGACCTTTTCATTTGAAAAGTGTGAACTTAATTTAGATTTGTGGGTTTTATGGACTTGCTTTTCACTGTTCCATTTTGCTTAGTCACAGCAGAAAGGTGTGTGTGTGTGTTTGTGTGTGTGCACGCCTGTGTGTGCACTTTATAGTGGCGCTCTATTGCGTTGACCTCAGTCATGTTGTGCGAGTCGCCGTGCTTTGGATAAAGCAGGATTGTAATTGGTTCCCAGGCGGAGCTGCAAAAAGGTGCTAGGTGGCTGTTAGCACAGCGGTAAACGATAAAAAGCTGCTTCAGTGGCCTGAGGCAAGAAATAGAGAGTAGGATTAATTCTAAAAAAAATCAACCTGGAAGAAAAGCAAAGCATAGAACGAACTCAGTGGTTTGTTTCTTGGTTTTTGCCCCTAGTTAGAGAGAACATATCCTGCCCTTGTGTTGTTTATTTGTGAAGAAGAGGCACTGATGTTGATTTTTCTGGAATATGGGAATGATGTGTGTTCCTTGTGGTAGGATTCGTTTAGAACGATTGTATCAGGCTAATCCCTGGATCGCAGTGTACGTGTACGGTGTGTGCACACGGTCTTTAAAGTTCTCAACAGGTTCATATAAATCACACTAAACTGCTTCCAGGACGAACCTTTAAGCTGCCTCATGTCCTAAATGTGAGGACTCGTAGCAGCTCTGTTTGTACTCGTGGTTGAGAAAGATGTCTTATATAATTGATGGATTTGTCTCGGCACTCTGTGTGTTTCTCATTTGGACAATCATGTAACATTCAAAACAAAGGGTGGTGATGAAGCAAGTATAAGTGTATTAGTTAGGAGTAAAAAGCTTTAGGAGTCAGAGCGCCGGTGTCCTGCCCAGTCTCATGTTTTATCTTGACTAAAAAGTGGACGCTGATGAAATATAATAGCTCATGACACAGGTCGGCTGAAGTGTGAGTGAGAGCAGCAACTAACTTTTATTTCATGATGTAGCTCATCTTCTACAACTATGTTGTATGAATATTTATATGAATGTATGGGTTGCAGGCTGTTATCAGGAGCGCTGGGTGTTGCGAGGGTGTTGGGGTGGTGTTTGTGAGGGTGTTGGGGTGGTGTTTGTGAGGGTGTTGGGGGTGGTGTTTATGAGGGTGTTGGGGTGGTGTTGTCTGGGTGTTGGGGTGGTGTTGGCTGGGTGTTGGGGTGGTGTTGGTTGGGTGTCACCGAGGGTGATGGTTGGGTTTTGGCGGGGGTGTTAGATGGGTGTTGGCAGTGGTGGTAGATGGGTGTTGGCGGGGGTGTTAGATGGGTGTTGGCGGGGGTGTTAGATGGGTGTTGGCGGGGGTGTTAGATGGGTGTTGGCAGGGGTGTTAGATGGGTGTCGGCGGGGTGTTAGATGGGCGTTGGCAGGGGTGTTAGATGGGTGTTGGCGGGGGTGTTAGATGGGTGTTGGCAGGGGTGTTAGATGGGTGTCGGCAGGGTGTTAGATGGGCGTTGGCAGGGGTGTTAGATGGGCGTTGGCAGGGGTGTTAGATGGGCGTTGGCAGGGGTGTTAGATGGGCGTTGGCGGGGTGTTAGATGGGCGTTGGCAGGGGTGTTAGATGGGTGTCGGCGGGGTGTTAGATGGGCGTTGGCAGGGGTGTTAGATGGGCGTTGGCAGGGGTGTTAGATGGGCGTTGGCGGGGTGTTAGATGGGCGTTGGCGGGGTGTTAGATGGGCGTTGGCGGGGTGTTAGATGGGCGTTGGCGGGGTGTTAGATGGGCGTTGGCGGGGTGTTAGATGGGCGTTGGCAGGGGTGTTAGATGGGCGTTGGCAGGGGTGTTAGATGGGTGTCGGCGGGGTGTTAGATGGGTGTTGGCAGGGGTGTTAGATGGGTGTCGGCGGGGTGTTAGATGGGTGTTGGCAGGGGTGTTAGATGGGTGTCGGCGGGGTGTTAGATGGGCGTTGGCAGGGGTGTTAGATGGGCGTCGGCGGGGTGTTAGATGGGCGTTGGCAGGGGTGTTAGATGGGCGTTGGCAGGGGTGTTAGATGGGCGTTGGCAGGGGTGTTAGATGGGCGTTGGCAGGGGTGTTAGATGGGCTTTGGCGGGGGTGTTAGATGGGCTTTGGCGGGGGTGTTAGATGCTGGCCACTGGGTTGTTGGTAGTGGCACACCACTGCCTGTGCTGCATCACTCCCTGCTGGCATGCATTATTAGTATATAACTACAGGGTAGGTCGCATGCCACTCCCTACATATTGTGAGCTGCTTTAGTTGTTAAGAGCATTAACAGACTAAACCGTGCTTAAAGAAAAACACACAATGTTTTAACTAAAAATAAGTTTTATTATACTTTTTTCCTACTGCCATATTTCAGGACAAAAGAATGCAAGTTTTCTGAACAGAGCTGTAGTGCAGATGAACAATATTAACATTGTGTGTTGCAGAACCGAGTGGAGATTAACGATGTGGAGCCAGAAGTGTTTAAGGAGATGATGTGTTTTATCTACACCGGCAAAGCGCCCAACCTGGACAAGATGGCCGACGACCTGCTTGCTGCTGCTGACAAGGTGACACACAAGCACACAAGCTTCCTGTTGTGTTAAATAAAACAGAATAAGAGAAACACATTCTGAGCAGCAGTGATAAAGCCTGTCTTTTGAAAGGTTTCCAGTGCATAAGCACCTCATGACAAAAAATGTGTGGGGCGTGTCGAGGTGGGCGTGTCAGGTGGGCGTGTCGAGTTGGGCGTGTCGAGGTGGGCGTGTCAGGTGGGCGCGCGTAGAAGTGACATTTTTACATTAAAAAGCAACGTTCTCATAAGTATTAAGGAAAGTGTGCAAGCTGGTGATAAAAGATAAATGCTAATTGGGCTGGTGAAATAAATCACACTACACAAGTCTTAAACACATTTTCATCCCCTTTTATTAAATCATGTTTTACTTTTAGGCAGAGATTGCAGTTCTATATCACTTAAACATGTTCTTTATTAAGTTTAGTTTCTAATTAAGTGTAAAAAAAAAAAAACTCCTTAATGTGACCTGTAGCTCTTTTTCTGTGTTTGATAGTCTTACTCCTTTTGATAGGTTCTACATGACTCTTATCTCTCTACCCTTATTTGTGGGCAGATGCAGTAAATTGGAGGCCGTTTGGCACTTCTGCGAATTACAATTGTACTGCACTTGTTTTTGTTTTGTTTATTTGAGTGTGTTGGATTTGTGCATGACATTTCTGTGTCGCTCTCTGTGCAGTACGCCTTGGAGCGCTTAAAGGTGATGTGCGAGGACGCTCTGTGTACGAGTCTGTCTGTGGAGAACGCTGCTGAGATCCTGATTCTGGCCGACCTGCACAGTGCCGATCAACTCAAAACCCAAGCCGTCGACTTCATTAACTAGTGAGTGGCTGAGTTTTAACACAACTCTATCATCCCAGTATGCTTTACTGACACACACCACACAAAGGTCAAGGCTCTATCTGTCTGTCTGTCTCCCTGTCTCCCTTTCTGTCTCTCTGTTTTCCCTCTGTGTTCCTCTATCTGTTCTGTCTGCCTCTCTTGCTATTTCTGCCTTTCTCTGTGTGACCCCTCCTCCCACCACCACACCCAGCCACCCCTGCACGTGCATCGAGCAGCCACAACAATAACACCACAAGCCACAAAGAGAAATCAATAGCCATGACGCTAGATGATACATGCTCACTACTGAGCCCACATAATGTGCTACTGGGCTACTGGTGGTGATTCTGCTCTTCTGTAATCACCCAAAATTTGTTCTAACCACTTTTTTTTTTAATTAAACGTTGTCTGTAGCTACTTTGCTAGGGTTTGAGCCGTCCTTAAGTGTCCTTGAGATGCATTCTCTGTCTCTGACCCCCAGTCCTTGCCAGAGCAGGCAAGCTGGAAACTTAATGAAAATAGAGATGAAGCTAGACTAATCTACATCTTCTGTTAATTATAATAACATACATTTTTGTATTAGTGCATTTTTTTTGTTTTGTAAGCAGACCCAACAGTACGAAAATCGACAGTAGTGCAGAAATGACAGACAATCATTATAAATCACAACAAACCAATTCTACATGGCAGAGGACTTCTTTAAGCCAGCTCTTATTATTTTTCTTTGTTTTGTGAGTTGGAGACATTCTGACAGATGCTCTGCTTTGCTTGTATTGTCTTTTGTGACACAAACACACACACATACACACACATCTGCACTGCAACCACATTAATATATGTGTAGATGTTTTGTGGCATGTGTAGGTTGCATTAGAAATACTTTTTAAATACTAGTGTCTGATTTGCACTGACCAATGTAAACCAATTACATCCGTGAAATCTGCTGGTCTGGATTGTGTCTTTTTTAGTATCCTCTGCTCTGCTGGAAAATATTCCTTATGCTGCTACTGTGTATACTGCATGGTATGTGAACAGGGACGAAATCACAAATGCTTCTACCCTCAGCAGGTTTCTTTTTGTAGTTTCCCAGCCTAGCCCTATTTCCTAAAAGGATTGTATGCTCCCAATCACCGTTTTTCCTTTTATTTGTTTATGTGCACCTTGTGTTCTCCTGGGTGCTGTGTGACTCCATGCAGAGTAATAGTGGAGCTATTGATCTGTTGAGGAACTGCTAGAGGGTTTAGACTAGAGCATGCTGGGTTGAGCTGCAGCACTTACAGCCTTCATTGTTGGTGCACAATAAAAAACGGAAACATTTACAGAATACGCTGCATGTTTTAGTTCATGATTATGTCTGGAGGTGTTTGCTGTGTGCTCTTGGCTGCTGTAGCCTACGTTCAGGTGTAGAATATCAGGACAGTGGTCCTCAGTTGAACTTTTGGTGGTATGTTTGGGGTAAATGCATTTCCTGGCCAATTAGGGGAGCAGGACTGAGCTTCACACTTGTCTCAAACATGCCATGCACACTCAAACCCACACAGACACATGGTGAATGTCGAATGTCATTAAAGGCCATTGGTGTGCGTGATAGTGCAGTTTAGCCCCCTCAGGGCAGAAGCAGATTGAGGACAACATGCAAACAAACTAGAGCTATTTTGTGTATATATAATTCTCTCTCTCTCTCTCTCTCTCTCTCAGCCATGCATCAGATGTGATGGAGACATCCGGCTGGAAGTCCATGGTGGCGTCTCACCCTCACCTGGTTGCAGAGGCTTACCGTTCCCTGGCGTCGGCACAGTGCCCCTTTTTGGGCCCACCCCGAAAGCGCCTCAAACAGTCATAGTAACCTTGGATTATACTCACCCAGCCCCCTTGCCAGGACTGCCCACACAGAGGCGCCATTCTTAAATGTACCCCATAACTTCTAAATATACTCCCTGTAGGGACTCTAGCGAACCCTTGATCCCGAGGTACTGTGTTCTGTAGCGTCCCTCCTTGTCCTCTACAACGTCCTCAGCCCAAAAACCCAGGCGCGCCAGGGAACCTCAAGCAGAACGGCCATCTATAGAGGCAGTGCTGTACCCGAGGGTTCCTCCCAGCTCTGCTCTCTCCTCGACGCCCCTCCCCAATTGCCCAGCCTAACCAGGATAAGCGAGTTTCAGTGGGATCCTGGAGTCAGTGATGTCTACAGTTTGGATGACCGGTTGGGCACGATGGACGGTGACTACAAATACTGGACACAATGATTCTATCGGTGGACTTTAACCTTCTGTCTGCGGACTGTGACCCCACTGTCCCCTGCGATGGATTCTCCTTTACTGTGTGCATCATTTGTTCCCTTTCTCAGTGACAGATGGATATTAGGATGAGAAAATCAAACCCAGCTATTGTTGGGGAACTGCAGCGCTTTTAAATAGGTAGCTTGTCTCCTTCGTCCCGATATTCGAGTAGGTCACGTGTCTCTCTTTGATGGAATTTTCTACTCAATCTATCGCAAGTGTAAGATCCTGAAGAAAGTGACTTTAACCAAAGCTTTCTTGCTGCCATTCTCTGACCTGATGTTACATTGGCCAGTCAGAGAATAAGAGGCACAGGTGGACTTCCTGTACATCTCCTGTGTATTGGAGAGTGTGTGATTGCACAGATTGTTGGAAGAGGGCTGAAAGAAGGGGAGTATGTAAATACAAGGTTCTGTTTCTTTTGATGTTTTATTTGAGATTTTCTCCTCCTTGTAGCACTTCTGTATTTAAACCCAGGCTTTCTGTATGAAAACAAAAACTACAAAAAAACCAGATAATAAATTTGGCTGTGCTCATGTTTGTTGTTCGATTGTTGTACTACCATGTTTACCCACATTTCTGCCTTTTTGTCCCTTCAAGTGTTTTCTGAGATTCAAGGAAATAAGTCTAGCTGACAGTTAGCGAAATCTTTTTCACGCGGGTCTCTGGGTGAAGATAAAGCAGTTATTCCTGCCTGTTTTGATTGGGAATTTAAAAACATTCTCCACAGTGAATCAGAGCACAAAAATGAAAGCCACCTCTTTAAAGTAAGGAGCATAAACGACCTCTCTTTTCTTCAGTAGAGCTACCGAGTGAAATAATGATGCACTCGTTCAGATCCGGAGAAACATCACTTCTTGTTAAAGTCTGTATTTGACAAGAAGGAACACACACAGACTTCCTGCTGTAGATCTGGCTGCGGAGTGCTTTTGGAATTGGACTGTACACTTGCTCATCCTGTATGCTAACATTGGATGAAGCATTTCTGCTGCACTCGTGAGATTCAACTAACTTTTGAGAAGTGCTGAGATCAAAACTGATGAAGGGACTGAGGGGTGGGGGGTAGGTTACTAAATATGGAGCGGCGCTGAAATCATATCCAAAAGACAACACGCTAAAACCTGTTATGTCGCTGGGGCTAAATTCTGGAAAAGAGCCAAAACAGATGGAGGAATTGTGTTGTACCAGATTCGTTTTTCCCCTCTGATAGCACATGAAGCTGCAATTTGTTCTTCTTAACTTCATGAGAAGGAAAAACGTCAGTTAGTGAAGAAATGACTGTTTATAGCTGCTATAGTCAAGTCAAGAAGCTTTTATTGTCATTTCAACCATATATAGCAGTTGCAGTAAACAGTGAAATGAGACAACGTTTCTCCAGGATCATGGTGCTACATAAAACAAAGTCAAGGCTAAGGACATGTAAGTAGTCCTAGCCACATAAAGTGCAACCATGCAACCTGGTGCAAACAGTGCAAGACAAGACAGTGCAGGACAAAAGGTTACAAGACAATACACAAACTACAAAAAAAAGACAGTAAACAAAAAACAGCGTCGACCAACCAGTGTCAATACTGTAAGTAAATACTGTAAGTTCAGACAATATTGCGTGCAGTAATACTAGAATGAACACAGTTTCTTAGCAGCAGGTCCCTGAGATAGTGTATAAAGTTATATATAGTTGACATAATAACAGGAGCACTAGTTTTCTCTGACCTCCAGCCATGACCACCTCATCCAGCTTCATAACTTAAGTCTACTAGAACATTTGAACATTGAATGTGTGTTCTTTCTTCCTCTTACTGGATAGGACATGGTGGTGTTAAGAGCTGTTATTTTTTACTTAACCCTTGGGCAGACTTCACTGTTTGCCCCTACTAGGAGTGTTCACCGGGTCACATCCACCCGGGACATAATCGAGTTCAAAACACTACAGACATGAAGGAATGATATAATTCCAGTGTTTCAGTGTTTTTATTCCTATCTTGTTCATATTGGCTATGATAAACCAAAAACCAGCATTAAAGAACAAAGAAAACACACAGTTAAGTTTTACATTTAAAAATGAATTGCAATCCTTCTGAAAGAACCCTCAATAAAACAGAACAGTGTGTATGTTCATGTGAAAAGTAGATGAACTAGATTCTAGTAGCTAAATGTGAATGGACTTGAGTAGTGAGGGTGAGTTGGGGAACACCATTGGAACGTGCCTGATGTCTACATATCACGATATGAACAAAGTCTTGCAGTATGTGTTATAAATCTACTAGCTGCACTTAGAAGTGTTTCTGGTTCTGGTATGAAATCCAGGTCCAACTATAATGCTAAAAAGTGTTCGACTCCTAAAATATGAACATACATGAAAAAAAAAAACATACTGATAAAAATGTGACTGGATTTCTTTACGTACTAACAGCAGTGGCCATCTGGGTCATGCAGTTTTAGATCTTTTTAACCATGATTGTAGATGCCCAGTACAGGGACTCCCTGTTCTCTGGTTGTGAGTAGTCGCATTTACCTTAACTTTTGTCTTTCTCATGCATTCGCATGTTTTTATCTGATATATTTACCATGACTTGTCCAGTCTGTTTTCAGGTCCTCCTTACAAGTTGACAAGAGTAGCTTATCAGGGAGGTAAAAGTGGGATTAGAGAGGTGTAGGGTGTGTGTTCCTCACAGAAAATAATCTAAAGCTGTTGAGTTTCAGGTGGGAAAAACTGATTTAATCCACGTCTTTTTTCATTAATAATAGCGAACAGGTCAAATTCACCCGAGGGCTGCGTGTTTCTGCAGGCGAGAGCGCTGAATGCAGCTGCTTCTTGTATAGTGAACCATCATTATCAGTGCATAGAAAAAAAAATAACTGGGGACCGTTTTTACAGTGTAATGGCTCATGCGATTGGTTAGCTCTCGTTATTTATCGTGACGTATTCAGTAAACGTTTTGAGTGTTTTTTTTTCTTTTTCCTATCAAACTATATAGATTTGTCCGTTCTCCTAAAATATCACATCCAACCCAGCTTCATAGTTAGAGTCGTATTCTTAGCATTAATATTTCTAATAAACAAATGAAATGAAAGAGAACTTTGTGTGTTCACAAGGTTTTGTGAATAAGTTGTAACTCCAGTCTAGTTTGGGATCTAAATTATTTTGTGCACATTCTGCATTGTTAAACATCATATCACGTTATGCTTTAATTATTTTAACTGTTGACAAATTGCTGTGGGTTAGATTTACTCCTTACAGACCCACCTACCTTCTTACCTTATACTGAAACCTTTATATTAAAATATCATTTAATGTTAAGCACTCACAAGAGCAGACTTTCTTTTAAACAATCATTTTATCATTTTTAATTTCCCATTAGCAAATCTACTCTCAGGCTATTTTCAAAGTAACTGAGCACTTGATGTGGATTTACACATCTTCACTCTGATCGGACAGGAATATCTTTTACTTGTGTAATTAATACGTACATCATCTGCTTTAATGAACAAACATCATTGCAGGAAATGATGAAGGCAGTTGAAGGTTGTGCTGATGTAGACGTTAGAGTATCGCAACAGCTTGACATGACACTGAAATACCGGTCGCTAACTGTGAAATCCTGGGACAGAAGGTGGCTCAGAGAAGTCTTTTATGTTCCACGAGCACACAGAAATACAAACCTCTGAAAGAGTCATTGAGAAAGAAATGTGTGTATTAGTTTGTGAGAATACACAAGTCTTGAAAATTACTCCTGTGATTGTGTTCTGTCTGAAAGGAAATTAGAAAATTCATTCATCGTGTGTGTTTGCGCATGTGCCAAGAGCAGCCATGGCATTAAAACCACCTGCACATTACTGTGTGGGTCTCCAATGTGCCACCAGAGCAGCTCTGACCCAGTGAGGCAGGGACTCCATAAGATTTCTGTTCGGTGAGTTGTGAAGTGGAGTCTCCGTGGATCAGACTGTTTGTCCAGTACATCCCACAGATGCTGGATCAGTTTGAGATCTTGGAATCTGACGGTCACGTCATGTTCCTCAAACCACTCCTGAACTGTGTGCAGTGTGGCAGGGAGCATTATCCTGCTGAAAGAGGATGCTGCCATTAGGGTATACCGTTGATGGTATATGGTAGGTGGTACATGTCAAAGTAACATTATCATGAATGTCATGAGTGAGCAGAAGCTTGTTAAGAGTATATCACACTGCCTACCTTCTTTCCTTAGTGCCCTGCCACCTTCCTCCCATGGTGCATCGTGCTGCCCTTTCTTCTCTATAGATAGATGTTTACAGACAGATAGACAAAGACGCACTTGGGTAACTTGTGTCTGATTCCTTTGACATTGCTCCCTTTGTTTCTTTACTGAAGATAAAAGATGTGTAGTAAATGTCCTTTATGTTTTATTTTTCTCATTGTTGGCTGTGTATATATGTTCTTTGCCTGTTGTCTGATCTTTTAATTTTGTGTGCGCATGTGGGACGATGTGTTTATATACAGTACGTGTACACTCACAGGCTATGCTTGCCTCATTAGATTCTTCTAGAATAAAGTTCAACTACATGTGTGTATGATAGAGTGGTGTAACAAAACCCTACTATCTGTTCAAGGCTCTGTGTATTTGGGTCTGGGTCTGGATTTAAACAAAGTGGGTGTGGCCTAAAATAAAAGACAGGGATTTACAATGCTGTAGGAAACCCTGAAACAGAAATGGCAGCACCATTAATGTGGTGTGTGAATTCTGCATTTAGTATCATGTTTAGGTTATATTTAGTGAAATGTACAGAAACTGGTAGCCAGTCAATAACAAGGTGCCATTCACACACACACTCACACCTTGAGGCAATTTAGGGGTAAGTTACTGAGTCCTTGGGGGGAACAATGACTTGGTGGTTAGCACTTTTACCTCACACCTCCAGGGTTTGGGAGCTCGATTCCCACCTACAATGTGTTTGTGGAGTTTACATGTTCTCCCTGTGCCTTTGTGGTTTCCTCCCTAGTCTAAAGACGTACATAGTAGGCTGAATGGCACCTCTAAATTGTCTGAGGTGTTTGAATGTGTGTATGTGTGATTGTGCTCTGTGATAGACTGGCATCCTGTCCACCATGTACTCTGCCTTGTGCTCCGAGTCTCCTGGGATAGGCTCCAGGTTCTCTGTGACTCAGTAGGATAAGAAGTAGAGAATGGATGGATGAATAGCCAGTCAATCCACCTCCATGCATCGTACTGGACACTGGGAGAAACTCTAAACTCTGGCCACTTTGCTGCCCCACGTTCACAGGACAAACAGATTTTATTGGACACTTTTCTAACCTCAACCACACTCCCCATTATTCTATCTGACAAGCTTTCTTTAAAAACAAAAAACAGTATGTCTCCATTTATTTCCAACACATCTATACAATCTGAAGAACAGGTGTGTATTCACAAAGTGGAGAGGGTTTTGGGGACAGAGAACAGTAGACAGGCTGATTATTATTATTATTATTTTCTTCCTGCTCTGTTCTTAAAAAATAATGCTTGAACGAATGAGAGAGAATTAAGTGGGTGGGTGAAAGAGTGAAAGGGAACGGCTCAGTGTTCTCTGATAGTCCTGACACCATTAGAAATACACCCACAATGCACTGCACGTACACAGGTGCTTGAGCCAATCACTCATGATGTATTGATGTTGCACATGTCTCTCAGTGCAGGTTACACACACACACAATCCTGTGATAAAAAGCATGTATCAAGGCCTTGAGAGAGAAATGATGGGTGGATTTTGAGGTGAAAATAAGAGTAGGGGGACCTGATAGAAAGTGACACAAAGAGCGAGTGAAGGAGGGGAAAGAGTGCAGCTTGTGTGATGGCGATGGTTGGACACAGACACGTGACTATGTTGTGGTGAATTCAGCTCTGTGGGGTCAGATGCTCCGTATAAATCAATAAAGCACATGATGTGTTATGGGGATTGCTTAGGCTTTAGTCTTTTAGCTATTATGTGAGAAAATAACTTGACCTGCCATGGTAATGACACTCAGGGAGGTGGCTCCATATGAACCAGTTTAATATTTCACCTTCTACAGTAAAAAAAAAAACAACACATTATGTAAATTGTGCTGGAGTATAAAGCGATTATCACCTCTAATGTTGAAGTGCTGTACGTGTGGCAGGCTGTAGTTTATACTGCACTGAGAATGGTGAAGTTGGAGGATTTTTAAAGGAAAACTTCAACCTGTTAACTCTTCACCTCAACTGGATGATTAACACACACACCCCTCATATGATTTCTGCTACTGAGGAAAACTGATTTCCTGTTTAACCAGAGCAGCTGCATGATTCAAGTCTCTTCTCCTCTTGTCTCGTCTCGTCTCTTCACTTCTCGGTGTAAGGTCTTTCTCTATCTTACACTTTCAAAAAAGCTGCTCTTCTCAGGTAAGTGAATGTGCTTGTAGTACACTAAGAGAACAATCTGAAAACACAAAGGTAGGGAGAAAAGGGAATGAAGCAAGGGATTAAAAAAAATCACTTGTCCTTGCTCCTTTTTCTACTCTGGATTTCTGTAGACTAGTGTGTATGTGTGAGAGAGTGATTTATCCTGCTTAAACAAACCAGTGAAAGGGCTGTATTTTTATTTCACTAGTATTTCCCAGCTTGGCAGTCTCTCAAGGTTAGCAGTACTGAGGCCTGCCATGTTTGTCCACCCCACCCCACCCCACCCCACCCCACCCCACCCCTCCACTCCTCTCTCTAAGGATTCATTAAATGATAAGAAAGGAAAAAGTTTAATAAATGAGTAAATTGAAATTAGCCAGAGAGCAAATAAAGCTAAACCAAGGACAGATTTGAAATGATAAGCAGAAAAGACAGCATGTGACTTAAAGATGGGCAGAGATAAGATGTGCATGCAGTATGCTAAACATAAGCCAGAGAAAGATCTCAAGGAGGCCTTAACTCACTGTGCATTGAAAGTATTTTATAAGGGATTCTCATGGCGTTTGGTGCACCAAAGCCTTGCATTAGACTACCATATGTTAGAGATCTGTTTGGTATGTTACAGTTGGCTCCGCTTCATCTTGTGAATGCATTTAATAGCTGCGTAATTCTCCTCACACCACAGCGCAGTTTGATTGGTCAAAAGGTGTGAGTTATTTTCCAATAACCCCAGAGATGTTTGTTGCTTTAACATACAGTTGCATCTCAATTAAAATTAGAAAGAAAAAAAAAAATTAGAATGTCGTGGAAAAGTTTATGTATTTCAGTAATTCAACTCAAATAGTGAAATGTGTGTATTCTATAAATTCAGTACACACAGACTGAAGTAGTTTAAGTCTTTGTTTTTATAATTGTGATTATTTTGTCTCACATTTAACAAAAACCCACCAGTCTCAATAAATTAGAATACTTCATAAGGCCAATAGAAAAACATTTTTAGAGAATTGTTGGCCTTCTGGAAAGTATGTTCATTTACTGTATATGTACTCAATATACGGTTAGCATAGAGACTCATTTTGCTTTAATTACTGCCTCAATTCGGCGTGGCATGGAGGTGATCAGTCTGTGGCACTGCTGAGGTGGTACGGAAGCCCAGGTTTATTTGACAGTGGCCTTCAGCTCATCTGCATTTTTTTGGTCACTTGTTTCTCATTTTTTTCTCTTGACAATACTCATAGATTCTCTATGGGGTTCAGGTCTGGTGAGTTTGCTGGCCAGTCAAGCACACCAACACCATGGTCATTTAACTAACTTTTGGTGCTTTTGGCAGTGTGGGCAGGTGCCAAATCCTGCTGGAAAATGAAATCAGCATCTTTAAAAAGCTGGTCAGTAGAAGAAAGCATGAAGACCTCTAAAACTTCTTGGTAAACCAGTGCAGTAACTTTGGTTTTCAAAAAACACAGTGGACCAACACTAGCAGATGACATTGCACCCCAAATCATCATAGACTGTGGAAACTTAACACTGGACTTTAAGCAACTTGAGCTATGAGCTTCTCCACCCTTCTTCCAGACTCTAGGACCTTGGTTTCCAAGTGAAATACAAAACTTGCTCTCTTCTACCACTGGGCAACAGTCCAGTTCTTCTTCTCCTAGCCCAGCTAAGACACCTCTGACATTGTCTGTGGTTCAGGAATGGCTTAACAAGAGGGATATTACAAATGTAGCCAAATCCCTTGTGTCTACACGTCTGTGTGTGGTGGCTCTTGATGCCTTGACCCCAGCCTCAGTCCATTCCTTATGAAGTTCACCCAAATTCTTGAATCGATTTTGCTTGACAAGCCTCTCAAGGCTGCTTTTCCCTCGGTTTGTTGTGTATCTTTTTCTTTCACACTTTTTCCTTCCACTCAACTTTCTGTTAACATGCTTGGATACCGCTCTCTGTGAACAGCCAGCTTCTTTGGTAATGAATGTTTGTGGCTTACTGTACCCTCCTTGTGAAGGGTGTTAATGATTGTCTTCTGGACAACTGTCAGACCTTCCCCATGATGGTGTAGCCCAGTGAACCAAATTGAGAGATCATTTCAATGGCTCAGGAAACCTTTGCAGGTGTTTTGAGTTGATTAGCTGATTAGCATGTCACCATATTCAAATGTTTTGCAATAGTGAATTGGTGGGTTTTTGTTAAATGTGAGGCAAAATCATCACAATTAAAACAGCCAAAGACATTTGTTTTGGAAAATATTACCCCAGTGAAGAAGCATTTTAAAGGTAAGTAAACAAACCGAACTAGCGCCGCCTAGTTCAGGTGGCTATTAACTTGATTAAATTATCATGACTGCTATAAATCATATTATGCTTTGTGTGTGGGCTTAATAAAATGCTGAGAGTCTAAGCTTTCAAACAATATATAATACAACCGTGTACTTAGAGGATTTAATGCTTAAAAGTTACAATGAAGTCGATGCAGCCTCATCTCCTAGCGGTGTTTACTGAATTTATATAATGAAACTTCATTCATTCATTCATTCATCTTCTACCGCTTATGAGTTTAACTATTTCAGTTGAATTACTGAATTGAACTTTTCCACAACATTTTAATTGATTGAGATGCACTATATTATTATATTAATAATGTGCTCTTTTAATATGTTATAGTTTCTATTCTAACAATGTATACATAGGGACTTGAATGTGAAATGCTCATCTAAGGATAATAATTGGTTAACAGTGTAAAACCTGTGAGTCTCTGCAGTAAGAGCTCTGTAATAGTCATCATACTCTGCAAAGTTTATCAGCACAGGAAATTGTCCAGGACACAGAACCATACACATTCTCTCATCAGAGAGAGAGAGAGAGAGAGAGATGCAAGTAAGAACAGGAGCTAACTCGTCTTAGATTTTTCACAACATTAAAGCTACATATAAACTGTTAGAATATGAGACTTTTCCTACTTTAATGAATTCAACCTTGTCATCATTGGCAAACGTTGTGATGTAAGTGAATGCACACTGAAACAATGCTGATGTTAAATGATAAATCTTTCTGGATGATCAAAACACTGCAGTTTCACTAGAAGCCAAAAGACTGAAGAATCTAGAGACCAAGAGCCAAGATGTAGTCAATGAAATGGTTTATTGTGAACAAAGAGAGCCTGAGCAATCCATAGTCTAGAGTCTAGAGTAGACCTATGTTGAAAATAGTCAACTTTTATACTGAGGTGGACATGCAATAGACCATATGGATAATCCTCAAGGCTAAATTAAGAAAAAAAAACAAAAAATTTTGAACAGCATCAAGAACAGACAGAAAAATCACGTACCTTTTTAACTTTTATGCTGCATCACTGCTCCTGTGTTAATGTCATGTTGGGTGGCGTGATGCTGCACAACGCTCAGTGTCATTGGATTCATCCACTGAATCAACTCTACATCTCAACTGTGGTGTTATATTAAAATAATACATTCCTTCTGACCAATCGGATACAAGAATGTAATCACACCATGGTTTAATAAATAAATAACTGTTGGCAAATTACTTCACAACATTTTTACATATGTTGGTTAAAGGATCAAATTTATTTACGTTTATATTTATAGCATTTGGCAGTCACCCATATCCATAGTGACATAAAAAAAAGTGCTTAAAAATCCACTAGATTACAGATTTAGGATACCATCAACCTAAATCCCTATTCAAGTATTGCAGGTAGAAGTTGGACTTCACCTGTCGTTTGAAGATATAAAGTGACTCAGCTGTTCAGACATTTATGGGAAGTTCAGAGAAGGGAGTGCAGCATTGGGGTGGTGTGTGAGAACTTATAGCCACACAGCTGCATTTGCAGAAAACGAATTACAGTCAGGTAGACCTGACGGAGAGAAATGCAGAAGTCTAGTCTAGAAATGATGAGACTGACCAAGTACCTGAGCAGCCTGTGTGGACAAAGTTCTTCTGATGTTTTAGAGAAGAACCCGACATGAGCGTGTCACATTAGCAACATGCGAGGAAAAGGACCGTTGATTTTCTATGGTTACCCCAATGTTTCAAGCTGTGAACAGCATGTTGATTCCTGATAGATTGAACACAACACTTTTATTCAGGTTGTGCACTGGTCAATGTGTGTGTCGTCTATTGTGTTGCTCAAAAAAAGTTATATAAAAATACAACCTTCAGGTGTTTTTTCACCCAACACATTTATTGTGATGTCTGGGTGTGTGGAGCTGAAGTGAAAGTCACACAAACACATGTATTTTACACCAAGGCAGTGGATATGCTTGAAAGGTCTCTCTTTTACCTGAACATACACACACTCATACTCTGTGGTTGGTCTGAGAGGTGTAATTGGCCATGCTGTTGTCAGGTTTTGTATTGAGAAGGGCTTTAATCTTTAGTTTCACTCAAAATGCAACACGAAAGCTTGTGTGTGTGTGTGTGTGTGTGTGTGTGTGTGTGTGTGTGTGTGTGTGTGTGTGTGTGTGTGTGTGTGTGTGTGCGTGCGCTCTCACACACTTCTGTAACACAAATCCCTCTCATCAACCTGAATACAATTTGCACCTTTAATGTATTAATATATTAATGTATGTTGCAGAGATTGTGATGAACTGCTGCTCTGTGTTTATCTCCAGTAGCAGCTGAAGGCCACTGAGGGACTCAACTGATTATCATTGCGACTGACTTAAACCGTAATAAGAGAAATAATCTGTGCTGCCTGTTTTTAGAACTTTGCTGCTTTTTACAGACTAAAGGGTTTGTGTTCTATTTCATGTGTTCAGTTACTTGTTTTGTTGTGGTCCAAATCAAATGTTTTTTTCCTCCTCGTGTGATTGATGAAGGGGCAAAGTGAAGAGAAAATCACATCTACAGCCGAGTCGCAATAGAGCAGCGCTAAGCTGTTTTTTTTTATTCTTGGTACTTTTTAGTAATGTATCTGTCAATCAATTCATCCTAAAGGTCTTTATGCAATTTACTTTCATTTAATAAAAGAGTGGTCTCTATGTGTCGGTCCCTGTGAAGTAGGTGTGGCCTCTGTGTGTGTCAGGCCCAGTGACGTAGGCGTGGCCTCTGTGTGTGTCAGGCCCAGTGACGTAGGTGTGGCCTCTGTGTGTGTAAGGCCCAGTGACGTAGGTGTGGCCTCTGTGTGTGTAAGGCCCATTGACGTAGGTGTGGCCTCTGTGTGTCAGGCCCAGTGACGTAGACGTGGCCTCTGTACGTGTCGGTCCCAGTGATGTAGGCGTGGCCTCTGTATGTGTCTGGACCAGTGATGTAGGCGTGGCCTCTATGTGTCGGTCCCAGTGACATAGGCGTGGCCTCTGTATGTGTCTGGACCAGTATTGTAGGCGTGGCCTCTGTATGTGTCTGGACCAGTGATGTAGGCGTGGCCTCTGTATGTGTCGGTCCCAGTGAAGTAGGCCTCTTTGCCGGTCACTCTTAGTAAATAGGGTGTGGCCATGGGACATGTCTTTCGCATTTAAGGATTATTAGTCTAGGTCCAGTATGTGTATTCATTCATTTTTGATTATATAAATAGAGAATAATTGTATTGAATCATTGGTTTATTGGAAAAGAATATTTTGTAGATTAGATCACTTTCATGCATTATTATTAACATTGTATTGATTTTGAATTATAACATAACATAATCGCATGGAGTTAATTTTGACAGCGCTACTGACAAAAAAATTGCATAAAGTAGGTTTACGGGACGTCACACTTACTTTTTGTTGCATCACAAAATGAATTCTCTGAACTACAGTCTAATAAAATTTCATGAGTCACATGAAGACTGTACCATTGCTGTAGAGATCGTATTAAAATGACACATCTATTCCAAATTCAAAGATCCTCATGCTTTGTACTCAAAACCCAACATAAAATATTCTGTAGTTTATCCTCATTTCAAAAATCGTATTTGCTTGTGTGTATATTTGCTCCTCTCAGCAGATTACACTGAATATGCAATCAGTGGACTGAATTTCTGGAGCCTTGTATGTCTAGGCTGAGGCTGGCCGGGGAAAGCACACTGGCCTCATGTCAGAGTTTCTACTAAACTGTAGTTCATGCAAACACTCAGGGGAATGTAGTGTTCCTTAGTCAGAGTGGCTGAGTGCTAGTGATGGAGGGAGGAGAAATGAGGCAGAAGGCAATGGGAGAAATCATCCATTGCTTTAGTGGGAAACAGCACTATTACATGAGGTCTTGAGTTCTGCACAAAGAGGCTTAGCTGGACACACACACACACACACACACACACACCCTGCCCGAAAAGGTCAATACCATGAAATAAATGTATTTGCCATGTCACCTGATCTATTACCCCTGCCTTACCTCTTTCTCTCCACCTCTGTCTTCTGAGCTCCAGGCCACCACCGCTTCCTCCATCACACTCCTGCTTCCTCTATCATTGCTATACTGTTGTGTTACATGATTCTCCATTTGGTTTATTTAGTTTTTATTTTTATTTATGTCTTAGCTCTCTTTCTTCTCTTAAATTTCTATGAAGCGTTTGGTTGGGATTAAAGGCAACATTAGTGGAATTTTGTATTTTGAGATGTTTAGGTTAAAAAAAACACATTTCAGTTTCTTCTAATGTATAATCTACATCATTAGTTCATTCACAAAGACATGAACCAAAGATTTAGGGTTTCCTCCACATGTGACATGTTTACCTCAGTTTTAACTCCATCTTTAAAATATTAAATATTTACAACAATCACTGCCAGATACAGAGGCCACGCCTCCTTCACCGATACGGACAGATGCAGAGACATTTACGGCACTCGGCAGACACCCTTATCCAGAGCGACTTACATTTTTATCTGGTTTTTTTTTGATAAAATTAAGCAACTGCGGGTTAAGGGCCTTTCTCAGGGGCCCAGCCTCATGGACCCGAGATTCAAACTCACAACCTTCTGATTGGTAGTCCAACACTGACAGACACTTACACTGACCACACCTCCTTCACTGAGACCGACTGATACACTGACCACACCTCCTTCACTGAGACCGACTGATAGAAGAAAGTCTGCTAAACAGATCTCTCTCTCTCTCTCTCTCTCTCTCTCTCTCTCTCTCTCTCTCTCTACCTCCCCCCTCCCTCTCCCTCTCCCTCTCCTCATAGATGTGTGAAAGAACAGCCGAACATAATCTCATAGGGATTAGTTACAGTTTACCAAAAGTAGGTAAAATCCTGTAGAGCTCTGGGACAAGGTTTTATGGACAGATAAGCCCAATATTAGCCTGCGATAGAAAGATCAATGTGTGAAACTGCTCTACAGGATGAAATGTTCCCAGCAGGAATTTGTCTAAAGCACAGAGAATCATCTTAACTGCTTGGAAACCAACCTTAGCGAGGGGGTCTGACCTTGTAGCAGAGATCAACACACTGACATCCAGTAAGTGAAACTGGTTTATTGGTGTTAGAGTCTGGTGAATGACTTTACCATGCCGGAACACACAGCAGGTCTCTATGCTTGATTGGTTGTATCATTCTTAAATAGTTAACAAAA
The DNA here is from genome assembly GCF_022655615.1 of Tachysurus fulvidraco. NCBI lineage: Eukaryota > Metazoa > Chordata > Actinopteri > Siluriformes > Bagridae > Tachysurus > Tachysurus fulvidraco. The sequence goes on along the minus strand of NC_062532.1, from coordinate 14,132,140 downwards.
CAATTATTAAGGCTGGTGCTGCTATAATGAAAGAGATAGCAGGAAGAAGAAAATATTAATAAACATCTGGGTGATTTCAGTAACTGTAACTGTTCAGTAACTTGTAAGTTTTATTCCTTACAATAAGTTCAGTAAAATCTTTGGTATTTCTTAGTCAGTGCGCTAACATAAGAAAAGGCAACAGAAATTTTCAGTGTAGTAAAAATTACATTTAGGACAACTATCAGTTCAGGTGATAGTTGTGGATAGTGATAATATCCTCTAGGATATTAGATTATAGCTAAAGTTCCTCATCCAGATCTAAATATTTGTTTCACAGTTAGCTAGAGATTATGAGAAGAGAAAAAAAACAGCTGTTCTGAGTAAAGATATGGATGAATAATTGTAATGATCAAAGTAACAACTTTCATTCACTCTGTTTTCTCTGATGAGGTAAAAATTAATCTCTGTATTTTTCCTCCGGGTGCAGGAGGTGTTTTTTTTTTTTCTTCAAACACAAAGCCATTATTTAATTGAATTTTGTTTCATCATCACTGCATTGCTGTTTTAGAAACAAAATCAATGATGGAACGACTAAGGGAAAAATAGCCATCAGAATTCTTTCCTATAATAATAAGGAGCTAGCAGGAAAGAGTTAATATTGCAGTATGAAAAATAAGTTTGAAAGTGTGTCTGGGGAAATTTATTAGAGTGCAAATAACAGTGTGTTTGGAAAATGTAGAGAAATTAAAAATTAAAGCTGGCAGAAACGTTTAAACTTGCGTTAGGTAGAAATATTCCCCAAACATACACTAATGAAGAGTTTCTAGTAGAAATGAAACAAGCTTTAGAGATGTCACTGGGTCATTACTGCATGGTTGAATCCAAAATAGTGCAGATGATATGATTATAATTCTAAATAAAGATGCAAGCAGAATTTTCAGCAGCCAAGCACCTAGACTCGGTCAGATGCACAGACATGCCAAATTCTAGCGTAAATAATCACAGGAAAGCAGAAAGCTAACTTTAGAAAGCTCTCAGGGATTAGTAGTTTCACTCATGATGTGCGTGTTTTGATGACTGACACTAGTGGAATTGTGTCTGTAGGAAGAAAGATCTAGAAGGGGGCAGAAAGGTGGCACTGCCACTGTAGCTGTACCTTATGCTGGGATCTGTGCTGGTGCCTGTTAATACTTTATCTGTTAAGGTGAGTCAAATCTGCTGAAGACTCTACAAAATGTGGAGCAGAAGTAGCAATACTGACAGTTAGATGTACGTATTAGATCTAATGTAAGTAACGTTTGATCAGTACATGGCACTGGCAAGACATTTGTTGCATAGCCTAAGGGCATGGTATGGAAGATGACTTCCAGGTGCTGAGATACACGCTCACTTCCTGTTTGGTGGCTTCGCTGTCAGATTCATTGGCCCATTACTGGAAACCTGTTTAAGGCATTTAAAATTTCTTTGATAACATTTGTCCAGGTTGGTCAGAAGATGATATATGCCAAATTACATGTTGATTTAATATCATTTGTAGTGGGAAAAAATATTTATTACAAAATCCAAGATTGCAGAAATTGATATCATATAGGGTGCACTGAACTT
>NC_062532.1:14083053-14125553 GCF_022655615.1 Tachysurus fulvidraco | reverse complement strand
CTTTCTCAGCAAGCTTCTTGTTAACCCCCTTGTGCCATGTAAATACAGAGGAAGAGAAGGTATCCGGGTTATCTGAAAAAGATCAGAAGAAGTCAAAAAGATAGATGGATGGAGGTAATCAGAGGTGTGAGCCAGGGATGAAGGAGGTCCTGAGAATGAAGAGGATTGTGCTGAGATGATGAAGTGATGGTGAACAAGAAGCACAAAAAGAGATTTTGAATTTGAGGGACTGATGGAAATGGTTCGAGGAGCAGATGGAGAGACTCAGATGCAGGAAGGACTAAAAACAGGGAGAAATGAGAAGAGGGACAATTTAATCTGTATCTTCTCTGGGCTACAGAGGAAAAAGGTGAAAGGTTTAGTGTTGTATGAAAGTTACAAGAGGAGCAGGGTGAGGAATGAGGGAGAAATGCATGAAGACAAAAGAGAAGAGCATTAATGATCTACAGCAGAGACACTGGAAAGATGATAAGATTGGCTGTCATTGTTGGGGTTGAACAGAATTAATAGAATCCCACGAGAGCTGTTTTACCTTTTCATATGAAGAAAATTTTAGAAAAGATGTGAAACTTCATCCTTAACTCTAAATTTGCCATTTTTATATAAATTATACAGAATCGGGACATTAATAGCAAATGCTTGCTTAATTTAAAAAATAGATAAAGATTGTTTTGGAGAGAAAACATTGCAAGAGTCGATGCATTTTTGATGCTTGATGAACCACCTGAATGTTCTCTAAGGTACAGAATGAAAACATCCTGACAGGAAATGTATTTATATTCCACAGTAATAGAGCAGTCATTACAAATCTACTACACACAACAAGTGGCTTTGGACTGCGGCGGTCACAGTAGCTTTTGAGCTCATGTCTGCATCACTGAACATTTGATGGCTTCAGCAGGAAAATCAAGTCAAATCTGTCATCAATTCAGAAATGACTGTGATGCTCATAAGCTCCTAGTTACATAATTGCACTTATATAAATGACTACTTACTGTTACCTAGAAAGGAAATGATTTATAATCTCTCTGGTGTCACTCTGATGAGGATGGATGTACGTTCCACTCTGCTTCCTCTCAAAGTGTCACCTAATATCATTTTAGGGAATTTTTTCCTTGCAACCTTTTTGACCTCTGGCTTGTAGTTAGGAATAAATTTAAATGTTGATTTCAAGCATAATTTTTATTCTTGATTCTTTGAGAAAATCTCTATTGTTAAAAGTGCTATACAAGTGAAATCGAATTAAAATAAATTTGATAACAGTTAGAACTTCATGGGGTGAAGGATGGGGACTCAGACATGTTACTAATTTCACTGAAATACAACATGACCACATTTGGTTTCATGTCAACATGTAAAACTCATTTGCTGGTAGGAAGAATAAAGCCATATCAATCCTACAATGTTAAAATGAAAAATGAATATTTGAGATTTGGCACTTATTTGGCACCTATTTTACCACTGACTAAAAACTCCTCACTTTTGTCCTTGCTGTGACCAGTAATAGATCTGTCTAAACCCTACAAACTATCACTGACTCGTTCTTAAGAAATTGTGTTAACTAGAATCTGGAACTGACAGCCAGATACACAGACAAATTTGTGGACAATCCAAAAACATCAGAATAAAATAATCCCTGAGATTTTTTTTAGAACAGTTTAGTAGTCAAAGTGTGATTTCTTCAACTGAGTAACTTCACTAAAGCATAAAACAGACCCCAAGTTCAGCGAGTGATCCATAACCATTAAAGTTCTTCATTATACTCTGATTAAAGTTTGAGTGCTTGATAGAATTTCATTGGATTATTTGTAATGTAGTAATTAACCCCAATCCATCCCTTCGCCTCTGTACCGTGTGGTCATTACTGAAATCCTGACCATTTGTTTTTAGCAGGTACACAAGTTTACATACATACTTTTAGAATGAGCTGAACATCTGCTGTAGCACAGTGTCCAGGGTTTAGTGTTCACAGTGTCCAGGGTTTAGTGTTCACAGTGTCCAGGGTTTAGTGTTACTCTGAGCTTGTTCAGGTGTTCAGTGGTCCTCAGTGGGCAGATGTGTGAATGATGTGCCAGAATAAGTTTTTAGTGTAGGTCAATATCTCGTGCCAAGAGCTTGTCGGTGGATGCGACGCACGTCTCAGGGGAGAAAATTAATACAGCAGGATTTAGCTATGACTGAAGTGGGATTAAAACAGGAAGGGGCGTTCAGAACGCCATCAATAAACATCTGAAGGATTGAGACTTGGCCCAAGACACATCCCAGGGGAGTGTGCCAGAGATTTAGTTAAAACTCTGAGCATTATAAATGATCACAATAGTAGAGCAGATGCTGTGATCATGATGATTTCCTGCCTAACTTTCAACGATAATTTTTAAAAATTAATTACTTTTTTTTGAGACAGTTTAGATGCTCACCGGACACTACTAAATTTGCAGGAGGGATTGGTGGAAAGAAGGACAGAGATAGAAAGTGTGGGATCGGTGTCCACGCCTTCCTGTGGTTGAAGGTCATCACTGACGTTCAGGGCTAAAAGCTGTTCATCTAGTCCCGTGCGTGCTAATAGAATTAGCGTGCCATCTGTTAGCATGCGGTGTGCCAGCGCGGAACCCCTGCTAATTATGACACAATATCAAGAGCAAATGGCAGCCTTCTTCTTAATATTTCCCTCAGCACATGCATCAGGAACGTTGAGTGGATACCAATAACGGCAGCAATACTGAAAGAGAGATAAAGGAATGGACAGTACACCTGCCAATTTATGCAGTTATCTAATCAGCTCATCATGTGGCAGCATCACAATGCACAGCGTTATACAGATACAGATCAAAAGCTTCAGTTAAGGTTCATATCAAACATCAGAATGGGGGAAAGGTGCGAGTTCTGTGATCGTTTGACCTTGGTATGGATGTTGGTGACAGATGGGATGGTTTGATTATTTCAGACACTGCAGATCTGTTGGAATTTTCACACACAACAGTTTTAAGAGCTTAAAACATGTTGATTCAAAAACATCCTGGCACGGTGGCTTAGTGGTTAGCACGTTCGCCTCACACCTCCTGGGTTGGGGGTTCGATTCCCGACTCCGCCTTGTGTGTGTGGAGTTTGCATGTTCTCCCCGTGCCTCGTGGGTTTCCTCCAGGTATTCCGGTTTCCTCCCCCGGTCCAAAGACATGCATGGTAGGTTGATTGGCATCTCTGGAAAATTGTCTGTAGTGTGTGAGTGAATGAGAGTGTGTGTGTGTGCCCTGCGATGGGTTGGCACTCCGTCCAGGGTGTATCCTGCCTTGATGCCACAGACACAGTGGGCCAGGCTCCCCGTGACCCGAAGTAGTTCGGATAAGCGGTAGAAAATGAATGAATGAATGAATGAATGAATGAAAAACATCCTTAATGACGGAGGGAAGTTTGTGCCAATGTTAGCCTTAGATTCTTGTTCTTGACTGACAGAAGAGGAACTTGATGCTCTTCTGTTGTTGTAGCTCATACATGTTAAGGTTTGATGTGTTATGCATTTTAAGATGCTTTTCTGCTCACAATGGTTATAAAGAGTGATCATTTGAGTTACTGTAAACTTCCAGTCAGCTCTGACCAGTCTGATCATTCTGCTCTGATCTCTCATCTACAGGGTGTTTCAGCCTGAAGAATCTCAGCTCACAGGATGTTTTTTTTTTCCTTCACACTATTCTGTGTAAACTCTAGAGACTGCTGTGTGTGAAAAATCTGTAGTTTTTGAAACTAGCCCATCTGGCACGAACACACCATATCACATATAACATCACAGAGCTCACACCTTTCCATCAGTCTGATGTTTGATATGAACATGAACCGAAGCTACTGACCTGTATCTGCATAATTGGTGCATTGTGCTGCTGGTTGAATGATTGGATACCTGCATAACTGAACTGGTGTTCCTATTAAAGTGGATGGATGAGTACATGTATGTAGGTGTGAAAGGATGGGACAGATACAGAAGATAAGGTGAGCATGGAGATAAAGGGAATGGGAGACACAGAATGACAGCTGGGGAGATGAAAGGAAAGAAAACAATTCCAGGAATAAGAGAGCGATAAATAAAAGAAGGGGGAAAAGACAGGAACAAGCAGCGCTGAGTAAAGAGGAAATGGAATGCATTTCGAAGCTGGGGAAGAATTGAGAAATATACCAGGAAAACTGTGTAGAAAACAGAAAGAGTTTTTGTCGGTTTGCCTTTTTTTTTCTCTTTTAGTTGGCAGCAGTCATACTGTAGGCCTCCACTTCCCCAATCAAGTGACATGTCTTGTAAGCATAAATTTCACTAAAGTGCACAAACATGTTTAGTGGCTTAGTCATGTTGCCAGGCGACAGTTGCCGGGGACGGCAGGGCTCTTCGTGCCAGCGAGAAAAGCTTTTGAACAGAACGGCCTGCAGTCTGCTTCTCTGACCACCACGCAAAGGTCGACGTTCTAAGGGAAATAAGTTTCACTTTATAACTTTTTAAGCACAGATTTTCTACTCTGTCTTATTTTTTGATTTGGCGACTGGCCTAACACTTTTGTGTCAAGCTTATTTTGGCTGTATTTCTGTTTTGGACTACATACTGAGAATCATACGCTGCCATCCATCTCATTTCCCATCCTTATTGTGAGAGAGCTCTCGACAGCACTCATATAAAAGGTTATGAATGGATAGAGGTTGGGTGTCTCAGTAGTAATGGGAGATATGAAATGAAATAATAGCGTATACTATTATTTTTTAACTCAAGCATTTTACACTCCATTCATGTTCGACCTGCACTGCAGAGATTAGTGTTCTAACTCATTTAACACTTCTGATTCAGCGTCTAAGCTAATTAAGCCTTCAGGGCCGAATCTGGTGTGTTAGAAGAGGGCAAGCACACATCTCTGAAGGGCAGTGACCATCCACGATTAGTCTTTCTGGATCAGGAATCTCATCCGATTCTTGCACAGTTGAAGATTAGACACACGGTGCTTGTTCTTTTTCCAAACTTTGATGAGCCTGTATCCACTGTAGCCAGAGATTCTTGGCTTGTTTGAAAGAAAACCGAATAGAAAGATCAGACTGGTCTGAAGTCTATAGTAGCTTAAACACACATTCTTTACAACTGTGTTGAGCCGCTGATCCGCCTTGGTTACAACAACAGAAGGCTCGGTTTCAGTCCAGGATAACCTCAGACTCTTGTCCTTGGCTGACTGCGGTGTTCTGCTGTTGTAGCTCAAGTGTTAATGTGTTGTGTTTTCTGAGATGTTTTTCTGCTCCCCACAGTTGTATAGACTGCTTATTTGGGTTATTATACCATCCTGTTTAGTCTGAACCTTTCCATTCTGTCCATTCGGCTCTGACGTCTCATTAACAAGATGTTTTATGTTTGTTTTTTTGCTCCATTCTGTGTACACTCTAGAGACTGTTGTGATTCAGATCAGCAGTGTGATCAGACCACTCAAACCAGCCCATCTGACATCAACAACCATGCTACAGTCATCGACATCACTGACATTTTGATGTTTGGCGTGAACATTTACTGAAACTTTTAACCTGCATGATTTTTTTTGTGCTGTGCTGCTGATACATGATTGGCTGATTGAATAATTGCACACATTATCAGGTGGACAGGTCTTCCAATTAACATGCCCTGAGAGCAGGCCCGGCTCCAGATATGAGATGAAAGGTGGGCCAATTGATATTCCAGGTGGGCCGGTTGGATTCGGGGGGTTCTTTAATGCTTTAATATCTCATGTCTATAGTTTTAATACCATATATTTAAGACAATTGTTACGGTTGTTTGTTATTGTGGTGTTTTCTTCATTTTTAATATTTTTTTGTACATATTTAGTAACTAGTTATTTAGTAACTTTATATATATAAAAAGGGGTAACATGTTTATTTTTACATTCTCTCTTTTTGCATTTGTAATATTTTTTTTGACCCCGTAACAGATATTGTATCAATTAATTAAATTTCGATTTGATAAATAAGGGCAATTCTTTTAAAATAACTATTTACATCAACTAAAACAAACTTGTTACTTGAGTGAAGCATGAACTGTAATAATTGGGTTTACCTCAAAGGTTGCATGAATGTGATAAATGAGCTAAGTCTGTCTGTCTGTCTAGGAGTGGAAAAGGGGGTTGGGCAGAAAATAGAAAATAACGTATCTTGAACTGAATTGAATATCACACCAATTTTGTGATTGGCTGTTATGTGGTATGGGGCCAAGGTGGGCCAAGCCTCTGATTGGGTGGGCCAGGCCCACTCTGGCCCCCCGTGGAGCCGGGCCTGCCTGAGAGTGTGTTATACTGAGAAAGATTTCTGTTTTGGCCTAAGTACTGATTTCAGACTGACTTTACACGCTGACTTACAGATGAACTTACATTCAGCTGGGTCTCTGTACTCCAGTGTGCTGTTTAAAGCCTCTCTATCATTTGATGTGTTGAGTTGTTAAATTCTTTTTCTATTTTATTCATCGGGAGGTTTGAAGTAGAGGTCTTCTCGGGTCTAAAGAAATGTACCGACCCGAAGTGACCCGAATCACTTTTTACCCGAACCCGACGTGCATATTTTTTTATTTTAAGAAAAACCCGACCTGAGACTAAAAATTAGACCCGAGTCCGACCCGACCCGTTGGCAATTTTATTTTAACCCGACTGGACCCGAATGTTGCATAACTCTACACTAAAGTAACCGCTACAGAGTGGATTCAAAATTGATTGACAGGTCTATTTCAACGAAAATTAGCTTACCGCCAGCCACACGTCACCAGCCACATGTCGCAAGCGGTCTTGGCAAACAGAGGAGAGGTTGGAAAAGGACTCGAGTCGATGCACACACGCAAGATACATTAGTTCGGGTCTTCTCGGGTTTGTTCAGTAAAAACATTCATTTTAAATTACCTGAGACCCGATGCTGCTATTATTAGACCCGACACGTGTCCGAGGCAAACGTGAAACTTTTAGACCCGAACCCGCTTGGGACTCGGGTCGGACCTCAGGTTTTCGGATCTAAGTGGACCCGTGAAGACCTCTAGTTTTGGAGCACAATAAGTTTAAAATAAAAAAATTCCCCTTCATGTAGAAAGTGAAAAGAACTTGATTTCTGATTTCTCTGCCTTTATTTACTGTAGTGAATCGGATTAAACAGTCAAGAAGGTGAAACATTGGCTTGAAAAATCAGCTACCAGCGGAACGGATCCTGAAAAAGCAGCAGCATTTTTCCACTCTTTCTGACCATTTGATTTGATTGGGCAATCCCACTTGAGCTTGAGGGTCTATCTGACAGCATGCGAGGCCTTATCCGTCCATCAGATGCCTGTCTGTAATTTTTGATTACAGCACACACGAAGGAGGTGGCAGAGATTAATTCAATCCAGCGCTTGAATCTGTTTGCCTGCATTTGCATATTAATGAGAAATTTTATGGATTTTTTTCCAGTCCCATCTTTTTCTTCAGCAGGTCGGAAAAGCAGAAGACGGATTTAAAAGTGAGCGTGAAGGAAAAAAAAAGTGATATTTACAGCACTTGCGTCTGGCGATTTGAGGTCAGTATCTGCTTGCGCATGGATTTGCATAAATTTGCATGAGCAATGAACCTAGGTGCACAAGGCACTTATTGTCGAACTCCTATGTTCATTCATTCTCTCTTAGGAGAGTGTGTTTGAGACAGATCCATACACAGACAAATTACAGAGGGAAGGGATGCTTTGAAGGAAGCAGGGTGAGTGAGCACTTATTTAGCAGATACACCTGTAATTTTGCTATGACAGGAGTAAATTACACCAGAGCTAGTATCTAACACACCCTCTCCCTTGTTAACACACATCTTGCTCACTTAAACCCACTTATACCACAGCGCTGTTGAGCTCTTCATTCTGATTGCTCAGAAGGTTGATTCATTTTCTATAACAGCGGCTCTGAATAATAACAGGCTTATGTTAATGCGTTGCTACTAATCCGTTATCCTTTCTACAGTAACTGCTTGTTCACATGGACTTCTAAGACGTATACAAAACATGACTTAAATCTAATCATGAATGAATTTTTAGACAAAGAAAAATGTGATTTTTTTTTAATGGGGAAGTTTTCTATCAAGACATGTTTATTTAAGATTCATGGAAGGAGACTCCAGTGTCAGCACTTTGTAGGAGCCAAACAATTAAAGCTGTAACTTTATTTAAACTTTCTTTTAACACATAAGAGTCAGGAGTGAGAGCTTTGCAGTTTTTAAGCAACAAGCTGCATTTTATTTCATTATAAAAACTTGTGAGAATGTGAGAGGATGCAATGGAACAATATAAATCATATAACAAATAATAATGTGTGTGTATGAGTGTGTGTGAGTGTGTGTGTGTGTATAAATGTATAGTATAAAAAGAAATGATAATAATTAACTTGATTCAGTAGGGGGCATGGTGGCTTAGTGGTTAGCACGTTCGCCTCACACCTCCATGGTTGGGGGTTCGATTCCCGCCTCCGCCTTGTGTGTGTGGAGTTTACATTTTCTCCCCGTGCCTCGGGGGTTTCCTCCGGGTACTCCGGTTTCCTCCCCCGGTCCAAAGACATGCATGATAGGTTGACTGGCATCTCTGGAAAATTGTCCGTAGTGTGTGAGTGTCTGAGTGAATGAGAGTGTGTGTGTGTTCCCTGCGATGGGTTGGAACTCCGTCCAGGGTGTATCCTGCCTTGCTGCCCGATAATGCCTGAGATAGGCACAGGCTCCCCGTGACCCGAGAAATTCAGATAAGCGGTAGAAAGTGAGTGAGTGAGAACTTGATTCAGTGATATTAGATGGAACTATACATTTATAAACACCATCACACTCAACATTAATTAATAAATGTAGTATGGAGTAAGAATATTAGAACTCTGGGGCATATTATAATAGGAAAATAATGAACTTTGGTGTTATAAAAGGCAGTTCTCTCTATGTGAATCTGCATCACCACTGTTGTTGATTATTGTCTATTTCAGCAACCCCAAGTGTTTTACTTCATATTTAATAAAAATCTAAAGGCAGTTGTTGAACTCACTCCATTAATAAACCTTTAAACCCCTTAAAGTCTAATTGTTTCCATAATGTACTCTAGCAGCTGTAGTGTCTAGAGGTTTTTAAGAAACTCTTAAGCTTTAGCAGGACTGCTTTCATGCTTCCTCATGTTTTTCTCCTGTCTGTTTCTGCAGGAGTCCTATTCTGTTCTGTACTGTGTGTGTGTGTGCGTGTGCGTGTAAGAAATGTGTCAGTACAGTGTGCTGTGTGATGGGTGGTGGTGTGTTGCAGTCATGCTTGTATGCCGCCCTGCTTTATGAGTGCCTGTGCAGGGGCCGTTAAGTGGCTGCACTCTTTTGTAAAGGTTGTCTGCCTCTTAAATGCTGTCAACTTTATTAATGTCTCTTTCTCTCTACTTGCTCGCTTCTGGGCCAGGATTCAATTCTGCTCTCTGGCGCTTGCTGTTTATGAAGAAGAGAGAGAGAGAGAGAGAGAGAGAGAGAGAGAGAGAGAGAGAGAGAGAGAGAGAGAGAGAGAGAGAGAGTGGAAGGAGAAGAGGAAAGATAGAGAAGAGGGTTGCAGGGTGAGATGATAAAGAAAATTAATGTCCTATCACTGTACACACACACACACACAGACATGCAGAGCACGGCTATTTAGCGAGCTGGGAGACAGTGGCGGAGGATGTAAAATGGCCTCGTGGCCCGAGCAAGACCACAAATCACCACGACATCGAGGACACACGATGAAATGGAGCTGTCAATCAAAGCGACAGGGCAGGGAATAAGAAGAGCCATGTGTTTCTGCCTCTGACTGTCTTAAGCCTCTCTCTGTGTAGCATTTTAACTGCAGACTCAACCTTCAGATTGCTGAGAGCAGCAGTGTGTCACAATCCTGCTGTACTGGCCCGCCAATCTAATGAGCTCCAGCAGTGAACTCGTTACATGCATCTACTCGCCGTGCCATGTTCCATTGCTGATATGTTTGTCATGCTAGTTGTCTTATCATCATTCATGCCAGTACATAATGAAGAAGTCTTACCTTGATAGCTCTATTCAGCTAAGAAATTACAACACAGAAGCAAACCTTTGCAAAGGGCCCTAGGGGAAAAAAAGCAGGATTCATTAGTAGGAGAACATGATCTTAGACTATCATCAGAAAAACAAGCTGTTTAGGTCAGGAAGTGTTCTGCTATTAAAGGAAAAATCCACTCGGAACTATTTGCATATTAATCTTCATAATTAACGTGTAATTTTCAATTCAACACAAGAATTATTTTAGAATAAAAAGATCAGAGTCGACATTTTAATTGTAGTGATTTCTTTCGTTGACATTTAATTTTATTCCACCCATACTGTACTTTACCCTCAATGCTATTGGACTACCTGCTGAGACTGGTGCAGACAGAGTTAGCCCTTACTTTGATGCAGCAGCACTTTATTATGTCTGGTTCTCTCTCCTCCTCATCTGTACTCTGCTTAAACAGATCAAACAAATGTGTATGGCACATTTAAATCCCATAAAAGTAGGAAGCACAATCCATTTTCTCCTCAGGACATCAAACCAGGGGTCGTTAGAGACGCTGTTTGTGGTTGTTTTCAAAAATATAAAGGCCAGTTTTAATGTTATCTTTAGTGATGGCTGAAAAGATCTGAAATATCAGAAGTTCTACAACAGTTATTCTATTTATCTAATGTATTCTTTTTCTACGTAAAATCATTACAGATTTTTTAAGGCAGTTGCACTTTGCAAGAAGCAAAGACCTTGTGAAGAATGTTTACTATTAAGCAGAATCTGTTTCTAAAGATCTGTTGAAATTTTCACAGTTTCTTGGAGGCAGTTGTACAGTATATTGCAAAACCTTTCAAAGAAAATCTTGTTTCTAAATATATGCTTGTGATTATTTGAGTTTTCCATTTGTGAAGCAAATAATGGTTTGTGAATGTAACATAACATTATCAAGTAAAATGTAACTAATATGTAATAGTGACAAATCTGAATGGATTTTATTTACTCAAAGAAATTTTGTCAACATTAACTGAATTTCTTTCGTTCACACGACTAAATTTTTAGTTGTAGAAACTACTCAACACAATTCCATGGAAGATGTTGTTTTTTTAATGTAAGTCCAACAAATCATTGTTTTTAATGTTTATAACTGCAAGGCATTCAGGGCTTTGAGTTTAATGATTGCACTCTTCATTTCTTCTCCACTGGATTTCTAATGAATATGACATAGAACATAACAGAAAAATGGTAAGTGAGAAAAGACGCTTGTGCTCTTCTGTTAAAACCAACCTTTATGCTTTATGTTATGCTAATCATTTTATCTTCCGCCTCTTAATAACATTCATTCATTTTCTACCGCTTATCCGAACTACGTCGGGTCACGAGCCTGTGCCTATCTCAGGTGTCATCGGGCATCAAGGCAGGATACACCCTGGACGGAGTGCCAACCCATCGCAGGACACACACACACACTCTCATACACTCACACACTACAGACAATTTTCCCAAGATGCCAATCAACCTACCATGCATGTCTTTGGACCGGGGGAGGAAACCGGAGTACCCGGAGGAAACCCCCGAGGTACGGGGAGAACATGCAAACTCCACACACAGGAATCAAACCCCGACCCTGAAGGTGTGAGGCAAACGTGCCCCCCTCTTAATAACAATTGTAACTAATTTGTTAAAATTCCAGCACCAACAAACCAACAAATTTGCCCCAGAATTGCTATGGACCTGACAAACATTTTGATCTTAACGTATTTAACGTGCTTTAGAGTTTTAACAGTCGCACGCCACTAAAACTTTTGCTCTCAGGAAATCTTCTTTCTTATCTCACTTGTTTACTTCCTGCTTTCTCTCAACACTTTTTTTTAAAAGCATTTCATTTTTTATCCACACTCAATTTTACGACTCTCTGTGAAATCCGGTGTTGATCCCTCCAGCTGTTTGTCCGTTACCTCAAATCTGACATGTTCCTCAAAAGAAGACAAAGCAGAAAGAAAACACAAGTCGGGTGAATAAATGGCTGTAGACAGACATCATTAGTGAGCTTGCTTTCTCAGCTTTCTCAGCTGTTTGGAGAGATATATTGATCGCTCTGTCCAGACTTCATCTGAATCCCAGCTTGTTTATTGTTTGATAAATGAACTGTTTTATTTCTTAATTTCCCTCTGAACCTTTTTGTCTCTGCTTCAGCTTGTCATCTACATCTTTTTTCCCCTTTGTTCAAATTCACCTTCATCAGCATTATTTGTTCAGTATTTCATGGGAGAATTTTCTGGGTCAATTCCTAAAGATCTGTGTTTTGGAGATAACGCTGCATTTACAGATGGCATCTTTAGACGGAACTGATTAATGTGTTGCTAAATACCACAGTGTTAAACTATCTTAAATATCACAGAAAGGCCAAATCATTTCTACACTGATCTTTGTGCTTTAGTGCCTTTTTGGTAAATTGAATGCCAGTGATTTATTAAAACTGATCCTATAAAAAATTCTTGAACAATCTCTAACATGTATTTTTTAATATTTGGAATCAAAGACATTTCAGTCAAACCTTTTGAAATCTGTGATCATTTAGCTTATGTTAGTCATGTAGCTGCATCATCAGTGAAGAGGAACATTAATCTATTCCAAACCAGACAGGTGATGGGGTTTTGGCTCTCAGTAAATGGATTTGACATTGAAATAAAGTACAAGTTGTAGAAGATGCATTAAAATGCACCAAGAAATTCTGAGTAATTAAGTTATGGTATGGCTTTTATATTATATATAGGACAAATATAATGTACATTAGTTGTGGTGAAAAAGTTGTGGTGTTTTGTTATTTCTTTATATAATAATTTCCAAGATGTCATGTTTTTATTTGGTTATTGTTACTTCCACATATGCTCATGTTATTTAGCCCTAATATTAATGTCATCTATTAATAAGACTAACTATTTCACTAAAGTCATTATTTAAATTTTTATTTATTCTTCTTTTCTGCAGATTTCATGTAAGCCAGACACTGATTTAGTGCAATTTATTCGAGTCATTATTGATATAGACAAGATAATGATGTTCATTTAAAGATAACAAGTCATTAAGTTACATTAATGAGAACTACATATTATGTTGTAAGAAGAGTTTGTCAAGCAAGAATAAGATAGAAAGTTATGTTAAGTTGTAATTTTATTATTAAAATGATGACATACTGTTTTGATTTTGTCTACTTTGTCATTTGATGGACAATGTGATGAAGTTCACTTCTGAGTCTGGATCCTCTCAAGGTTTTTCCCCCATATCATCTCAGGGAGCTTTTCCTTACCACAGTTGCCTCAGGCTTGCTCAGGAAAAATACAAATAAATGTAGATATAAGTCCAATATAAAATCTTGAACTTTATGTTCTTTGATTCTTCTATTTTTTGAAACTGCTTTGTAAAGTGTGTAAAGTAAAATAACTAAAAATAATATAGCAGTACTTTTTCTTTATTACTTATAAACAACTACATCTAACAGCTTAAGTGTTAACAACTCAACACGACTAAACACTTTAAAGCTCTAGTGAACACATCTCTCTGTATATTTTTTTGTATTTCATTACACTCAAATTGAAAATCAACACATTTCAATGAATCATCCAAAAGTGGCTTTAAATTAAAAGATCAATAGAAAAAATCCATAGAAACAATATTGTTGTGACATGTTTCTGACTAGCATCATGCAGCTTTCTTGGTGTTTTACTCCTGATGACAGTAATATTAAATTTTGAGTGCTGTTCTGAACCTGCCTCAGTTCACAGCTCTCATGACACCGCTCGTCAAAGTTTTATAAACACTTAAAAAACAACTCAAATCTAATTCTATTCATACGTGACATAGTCTGTCATACTGTGGATTTGTGTCTTTGAAAATCTTTTATTTAAGCTGTGTGTTTAAGAGACATATCAGACCAGACCTGACCACATCAGACCAGATATCAAACCCAGACACACAGAAACCATCGATCATCAGACCATCACTGCACATCCTTTAGTTTATTCCACCTTTTGTGCAAACTGAATAAATGCTTTTAAAACCTGGCTCTTGGCTGGTCTTCTAGTTCCTGATTTGTAAGTTATACATAACAGGCATCCTATATTCCATATACTGGATTTAATCTGTGCCTGTATTACTTCATATGCTGCATTTTCTCATATATTGTCTATATATCTTTCCATTGAACAGCCAATGCCACTTTATTTAATTGGCTATTTTATTATGCACAGCAATTTCCACTTTATCTTATTTTATTTATCTCATTTAATTTTTTTATATTTCTATTTATTTTCTATTTCTATTATTTATATACAACCCAAATTTTGATTTTTTTTTAAAAATTTGAATAAAATGAAAACTAAAAGACTTTCAAATCACAAGTCAATATTTTATTCACAATAGAAACGTAACAAAGGTTTAAATGTAGAAATGTTACACTTTTATCCACTAAAGGAGCTCATTTTAAATTTGATGCCTGCTACAGGTCTCAAAATAGTTGGGACTGGTGCATGTTTACCGTGGTGTAGCATCTCCACATAACCTCGATGCCCAGAAGTCTAGTGCGGTTATGAGTTTCTGGAGTTTTGTTGTTGGAATTTGGTTCCATTCTCACCTGATATAGGTTTCCAGCTGCTGAAGTTCATGGTCTTCATGCACCAAAAGTTTTCTATAGGTATACGATAGATCTGGACTGCAGGCAGGACAATATTTTTATATAAAAAGCCTTCTGTGGAAATGTTAAGACTAGATGACAAATACCATGCCTAGTTATAGAAATGCTGACCACACAGACTTTGTAAAAAAAAAAAAAGTAAGAAAAAATAGAAATTCAAATCCTTTCACTGTGGTAGAGTAAACTCTGCTGTGAAGATTGCTGTGTTGGAGAGCCACAGGTTGCACAGCACTATCCAATCTCTCTCAGCTAGTTTAGACTGAAATCAGCTCCAATGTTCTGATTCAGGCAGCGATTGGATGCTTCTGTGGCCAGAAATGAACATGGTGGAAAATCCATTTAAATACTGCTGTAGAAATCATTAAGAAATAAACTGTCTCTGCTCCACACAGCCAGTTTCAGAATGAACAGTTTCAGCTGAGACGCAGTTTGTCCACATGAATTTACATTTATGACAAACTTCATCTCATCTACACAACTGAGGATCCAAGGGCTCTGCAGTGGCAGATTGGTTGGGATTGGAACTCACAACCTTCCACTCCCCCCACTACCACTACCCCCATGAGCATGTTTTAAGATCTTATACAACCAGAGATTATTTGTATAGCACTATTAATATAGTGCAGAATAAAAGTGATATTTCAGAAAAAAAAGGTCATATATAAAATTTGAATTTCATCCTTATACAATATGATACACACATTTGTTAGTTTGCATATTTATTGCACTGGTTTATTTACTTTTGTTGTTAACAGTGAGGCACTGAAACAGGTGTGTGTGTGTGTGCGTGTGTGTGTGTGTGTGTGTATGTGTGTGTGTGTGTGTGTGTGTGTGTGTGTGCGTATCTGTTAATTACATTAGTTTGTCACATTCTTCGCTGCACAGTCTAAAAATGGAAACAGTGATAAAAAACAAAACATAAAGTAAAAAAAATTAGTTATAGTGTAAGCTCTAATATTTAGATTAATTGTTTTGTACACTTGGAGAGAAGAAGCAAAAACTCCAAAAGGTTCATTTAACTCGAATAACCCCTCATCAAGGTCAGGGTCATGGTGGATCCTGAGAGAACTGGATCCAAGACAGTAAATAACTGTGACACCAGTTGAGGGGGGAGCGAGAGAGAGGAGGAGGAGAGAGAGAGGGAGAGAGAGAGGAGAGGAGATCCGCTCTCTCTTCCTTCTCTCTACTCTGCTCTTCCTCTCTCTCTCTCTCTCTCTCTCTCTCTCTCTCTCTCTCTCTCTCTCTCTCTCTCTCTCTCTCTAACACACACACACACACACACACACACACACACACACACACACACACACACACACACACACACACACACACACACACACACACACACAAAGCCAGTCCAGATACCTGCATAGTGGTTTTAGAATATGGATAGAAATTATAGAGAGAAATTATAGACTGTAACAGTTATAGTCAGAGTTAGAGCTCCCACAGAGCCAGCTCACACACAGAGGAAGAACTCTGAACAGGCAACAACTGACTGTATAAAATAAACATTATGTATTAGACAAAATACATTTCCTACAGCAAAATATATTCCCACATTAGCTTGTTTAAAAAAATGCTATGACAAATTCAACAGACTCCTTTGAAGAGTACGTTGCAGAATGTTTTAAATACATGCCCATTTCTTCCTCTGATCTTGTCTGAGGTCGTACATGTTCAAGCTAGATGTAGGAAGTAACATGAAGACATCTGGTCTGGATGCATTGTCAGAGTTAAGTACATTTCTTATATAGCCATTACCTGAGCTTGGAGCAAATGCTCCCACGACAAGTGACCCAGTGTGTGGAGTTCGATCTCAGGTCAAAGACATACTGCATTTCATTTTAACTGGGTGTTGGATTATCCTCCTAGCTTTCTTTTATCACATACAACACTCTTTTAAGCTTTCACCTGAAAAGCAATTCAGCAAATAAGAGACTCCCAACACCTATGACTCTTTGGAACCAAGAACCAGGTCACAATTTCAAGGGTTTGAAACAACCACTTTTTAAAACTGTAATAAAATATCACTCCCTCTCACTCATTTTCTACCGCTTATCCGAACTTCTCGGGTCACGGGGAGCCTGTAATTTAATAATTAAATATCAGAACGTGAAAGTTAACATGAGCTTTGGCTTGGCTGATCTTCCCATCAGTTGTCACCTGTTTGAAGGCATGCTTAAAGGTAAATCAATCTAATTCAATCCATTCAATTTAAAAGGTATTCAATTTTGTTTGCCACGTCCCTGTGAATATACCTACCTCACCTTCACCTCCCAGTCGTTATCCAATAATGTCTTGACTAATATCAGGCCTCAGCAGGTCAGAGTCTGCCTGAAAAATAGATCCTTCAA
Source organism: Tachysurus fulvidraco (assembly GCF_022655615.1). NCBI lineage: Eukaryota > Metazoa > Chordata > Actinopteri > Siluriformes > Bagridae > Tachysurus > Tachysurus fulvidraco. The sequence continues at coordinate 14,108,514 of NC_062532.1, read as the reverse complement.
GATTTGCCCAATTGAGTACTGAATGAGACTTGGTATATAGCCTCCGGTTTGGGTAGGACCAAAGGACCACAGAGCACCTGGTCCACCAGCCAGACCTGAAGTGCCCTGGCTCTCTTGTTGCTGGAGTCATACGGGAGGTGAAAGATTTAATGAGACACCTAAGAAGAGCTTGATTGTGGTCTGTACTTCCAATATCTTGACACACCTCCATATCGTTGCTTCTGCAGTCGAAAGACCATATGATATTGTAGCTCAGAGGGTTAACAGAAAGAGATATCGATGATTTTAGTTCAACAAAAGCTCTACATCTAATGTATTTTATTTGTGAGGGAATTTATAGGGAGATATATAGTTAGAGGTAAAAGATACAATCTTGCGAAGATATTTCCTTCAAAGAGGACTGTTTCTTTGTCCCTTAGTTAAGTGGTTCATACATATCTCTCCATCTCCTTTGCAATGTCGCTAGCTTTTATTTCCCTCTTGTTTCAAACCTCATTTTCTGCTGAAACTCTCTGCGTCAGCATATTTGCACCGTCTGCCTTCAACCAAGAACACACACTTTCCCCCAATTAAACTCCTATATTCTCCACACACACTGAGAATATACCAGCCTCTCCATCTCAATCTCATTTAGCATCTCTTCCACCTGACTTTGCGTTTCTCTCTTGCCCTTTTCACCCGTTACTCAGGTCTTTTCCTTCTCTCTCTCCTAATTCACCTCTATGAATTAATGTGCACAGAAGATATATTGGCCTGTTTAGTTTTTTTTTTTGTGCTACCTTTTTCCTTTACCTCCAGTTTAATTCCTATAGCTCTCCCTTCCCAATGTTCCTGCTTTCAAACTCCTCCATCATCTTCCCTTATTTCATCACTTTATCCTCTTTCTCTCTCCCTTGAGCAGATGGAAGAGGTTGGAGGTAGACAGGTAACAGACGACCCATGTCCCTCCTGATTACACCGACATTGCCCAGGCCAGCCCTCATCTCCTTTTCTTTTTTTCCTCTTCATCTCTCTCCCTGTCTCTCTGGTTTCCCTGGTATCTCTGCTATTTTTCTTGTTGTCTATCTCTTCTACTTTCTCCTGCTCACTTATCTCTAGCTTGAGCCCTTCCCCTCTCTCCTTCTCCCTCCGAACGTCCTTTTCCTCATTATTTCTCTATTTCTTTCTCCCTCTATCCTTCTCTCTTCCAGGCATACCTCCAGTGGTGTGGTCCGTCTGGCCAGCAGCAGATGGTTGAGGCGATCAGAAGGAGACGTCCTCTAACCTGGGACTCAATCCAGAACTCACAGCTCACACTATTCCAGCCCAGTGTGTGTTTGTGTGTGTATGTTTGTGTGTTGTCAGTCTGTAGTCTATTTTTGTCATTGTTGGGATGAAACTGTGCTTCAGACTGATTTACTTTGTATGGCATCATTGTGTATTTTGCACATACTTGTCTGGGTTTCTATTTTTACAGCAGGTGCCATGATAGCCATTTTATGGGTAATATTGTAACCTTGATCTGCTATTTCTGGGCATGCAAACGGAAGCTGGTGAGATTGTGTTTGGATCTTTTAAATGATAAAGATGGGTTAAAGACAAGCATTCTGTGGGGAAAACTGTTTCAGCCCTAATGATCTGACCACTAGTGCTTGTTTGTTTAATTATATCGATTCTTCTCACATGGTCAAAGTAATCGCAGATATTCATTCATTTATTCGTCAGTAGCTACCTGGTCAGAGGAATCGAGATCATATCATGAATCAGGAAAATACACTGGATAGGACACCTGACTGATCATAATAGGTCAGGTGGAGAGAAAAAAATAGGATAAAATGATAGATGGAGAAAATGGTGGTAAAGAAAAAGATGGAGAGAATGGTGTTAAAGGAAGAGATGGAGAGAATTGTGGTAAAGGAAGAGATGGAGAGAATTGTGGTAAAGGAAGAGATGGAGAGAATTGTGGTAAAGGAAGAGATGGAGAGAATTGTGGTAAAGGAAGAGATGGAGAGATTTGTGGTAAAGGAAAAGATGGAGAGAATTGTGGTAAAGGAAAAGATGGAGAGAATGGTGGTATAGGAACAAATGGAGAGAATGGTGGTAAAGAAAGAGATAAAGAGAATGTTGGTAAAGGAAAAGATGGAGAGAATGGTGGTAAAAGGCTGAGAACGGAGAGAGAGAGAAAGATAAGAGTGACACTACAGTGTGAGATGGAGAGAGATGATAAAGGAAAAGATGGAGAGAATGGTGGTAAAAGGTTAAGAACAGAGAGAGAGAGAAAGATCCTACAGCATGAGATGGAGAGAGATGATAAAGGAGGAGATGGAGAGATGGATACCATCATAAAAGGTGAGATAAATAGTGATCATGAATTGAGAGATAGATTTTAAATAATTATAAAGGGATAGGTGAAAGATGGAGAGAATGGTGGTAAAAAAGCTGGGGAGGGTGAGATAGTGGAAGTGACAGAGATTGAGAGAATTGAGTGAGGTTAAAAGGAAATTTGGAGAGAGTGATGAAAAAGGGAGAGATGCAGAGATAAAGTGAATGACAATTCGAGAGATGGAGCGATAAAGAGAGCGATGATGAAGGAAGAGATGAAGAGAGTGATGATGAAGGGGAAGATGGAGAGAGTGATGAAAAAGGGAGAGATAAAGAGAATGACAATTGGAGAGATGGAACGATAAAGAGTGATGATAAAGGGGGAGATGAAAAGATTTAATTCTCAGGCTTGGTGGGTTGTCTGCTCTCATTTTCTAATGTCTAGCTGAGTTCTAACAAGAACCATTAGTGGCCTGAGTGACATTAAAGACATGTGTGTGTGCGTGTGTGTGTGTGTGTGTGTGTGTGTGTGTGTGTGTGTGTGTGTGTGTGTGTGTGTGTGTGTAAGGAAAGCCCCCCTGCAGGGAGGAGATGGCTGCTGTTTAACTGTTGGTCGTGTCGAGGGAGTGCTGCTCCCATGCTGACTGCCTCCTGCTGATTTGAGCATGCAGTCAGAGGGAGTGGACAGCAGGTACTCCTGCGTGCTCATGATCACACTGCTCTTCCTGCACCCCTGCTAGCTGTTATTTCTTCGATTCACCTTTTTTTTTTTATGTCTTTCACACCCTTTGTTTTGCTTTTCCATCTCTCATTTCCTGTCACTTGTTCCTTCTTTAATTCGATACACGTCAGGTTGCTTTATTTTACTGCCCTGACATTCATTAAGAAACCAGAACGGTAAAAAAAGTCAATACAACAATCCTAATATTGGCAACAACAAAATAAACAGAAGTGATTTAATCGTATTGGCACTATTTATGTATGCTGTTTGTTATTGTCTGGCGAGGAGCTCCTTCCGGACGCCAACAAGTTTGGGTTAAGATCCCGTTTTCACACTGTGATGCAGAGCAAAGCTCTAAGCATTCGCTAAGGATGATCTGCCATTCAACTGTGTTTTTCAACTATGTTCTCCCTCTCTTTCTCTTTTATGCACAGCATCTTTTAACTCTTTTGCTGAGAGACAAGATTTAGATCACATTTGTTCACAAACACACACAAACTTCATTTGGGTGGCTATTGCATTCTACAGGTTTCCATAATTTTTTACATATCACAATAAGATCCAACATTTGATCCAAGGTTTATGATATTATAATAAGCCAAGTCAAGCCAAGAAACTTTTATTGTCATTTCAACCATATATAGCTGAGACAGTACACAGTGTAATGAAACAACGTTCCTCCAGGACCTTGTTGCTATATACAGTAGTGCAACACAGAGGACTTAAAGCCACATAAAGTACATCTGTGCAAACTGGTGTAAACAGTGTAGACAAAAGACCAGTGTGCCTACGGTATATTGTACTGTACATTGTGCAAAACTAAAACACTCTGAACAAGACACTTTTATTTAAATATATCTACACTTTATATAACAGCAGCAGTTATACGAGGTATTGTAATATTGTGTAAGATTGCACAAAGAGTGTGCAAAACAGCACGTAAACATTTTGATATGGGAGGTGCTGTAGACATGGATGTACACCGGATGAGTGTGTATTTGGTACAGATCAGTGCAGTCAATTCAATACAGATTTATTTGTTTAGCATTTTGAACTACAGACATTGTCTCAAAGCAGCTTTACAGAACATAACAAACACGATACAAAAAGTTTCTTATCCAAAGATTCATATAATACAAAAGTTTACGATGAACAGTAAACATATTTAAATGTGTTTGTATTTATCCTTAATGAACAAGCCTGAGGCGACTGAGGCATGGAAAAACTCTCTTAGATGGAAGAGGAAGAAACCAGACTGAAAAGGGAACCTCATCCTCATTTGGCTGACACTGGAGGGTGTGATTATAAATATACAGCCTGATTACATTTATGGATTGATTAGGAGGTTGTTGTCCTGAAAGACCACATGCAGTTGGCATATCCTCTTAAAATGTCCCACTGGAGCTGGTACATCTCTAGATGCCTCAGGATCCTCACAGGGTTGACCTCATCTCAATTAAGGTCTGAAATCTTCATGTACTGAACACAACAGTTGAGTGTGTGTGTGTGTGTGTGTGTGTGTGTGTGTGTGTGTGTGTGTGTGTGTGTGTGTGTGTGTATGTGTGTGTGCACGATCGGTACAGTTCAGTTCTACTTCTGCCCTATTTCTGATTAAAATTTCATCACATGGTGGAGCTCACGGATGCTGAGGATCGCCCCACATCCTGGAGATACATGGGATTGCTGTGGATAGTACCAGTTAGAGAACATGGTGGTGTCTTTGAGATGCTGCTTCCGCAATCAGTTTTGTGCAATTTTGGGTCCCCATCATTGAACATTTCATGGCTTTGGCTGGAAGAAATTTATGTTAAAACTATTATGAATTTAGGAATTAAGCTGCTCATATGTAGGTTGTTCAAAAACTCCTGGTTATAAAGGTGAACCTGGCTATATACAGTTACAGAAAGGAAATGATTTACAATCTCACTCTCCGGTGTCACTCTGATGAAGATGGATTTCATTCGAGTCGAGTTCCTCTCAAGGATTCTTCCTTATGTTGTCTCAGGGAGTTTTTCCTTGCCACTGTCACCTCAGGCTTGGTCATTAGGGATAAAGTTAAACTAAAATTTGTAACTTTATAAAAAATATTTCACTGAATTTTACTGAATTTTATATTTCTTTAAAGCTGCTTTGTGACAATATGCATTGTTAAACACACTATACAAATATAAAAAAATATATACACCATACAATCTGTACCATGAAAAACAATGTAATCATTTAACGCCAGTGAAATAACAAATTGCATGTAAAATTTTGTTAACGTAGAATTACTTCTTATATTTGATAAGCAACTAGGATAATAAAATAGACACAAATTTACACAATTATCTAAATGGAAGTGTGTTGACTGTGGTAAGTTGTATTGCTACTTACTGGAAATGCATTTCAAAATGTATGTGTCCGTGCACTCATATGTTGTCATAATTTGTTTATGGCTAATGAGAACTTCATAATGATAAAGAGGCGAGGAGGCGTTTTGTCTTAAAACATCTGGTGCAAATGTCTAGGTTTTGCCACATTGAGTTTAATTCCCAACGGTTCCAGGAGCTGGAGAGAGAGATCATAAATTGTCATGCTCTCTCTGTTAGAAGGATGACCTTCCACTCTCCCCTGACAATATGAGTGACACTAGCCAACCACAGGCATCTGTCAGGTCATAAATGCAGAAGCCTGTTAATTCTTGCCTCCAAATCTGTTTGGCTTGGCGTGGCATCTTACAGTTGATAGATATAGTTACAAAGGCTAGTGAATGGGATTTAATTCTAGGACTTTAGTTCCTCCAACTATTGGAGCAGTGCCTGAGCTCCATTTCACAATCGTTAAGATTTTTTGGGTCTTGTTTTCCTTTGACTTGGATTTTTACCAGAAATATAATATTCATCATCATTTACTTATATTTATTACAAATGTGTATCCACAGGTACAGACATGGTTAAAGATGCGTTTGCACAGCTTGTGCATTTCTGGTGCTTTGTATATGAACCATTATTTATAAATCAGGAAATCAGGGCTCTGGTGTAGATTGGAATCAAAGCAGTGAAATCTATGCATGCTGTTGTTTTGTGCATTTCCGGTTTTTTCAGCCGTTTAGATCTTGTCATCTGTAGCTGCTATGGAAGACTTACTCCAAGACATTACTGGGCCTGCTTCACATTCGCATTTTGAAAGCAGAGCCATTTGCAGTACTTTATTTCCTTTTCCTTCTGTCCTCCAAATCCCTGCTACTGTAATAACTGCATGCGTCTCTCCGACTGCTGGAAACAGAAATGAGGGTCATCTTGACGTGTCAAGCGGTGACTGATGTATGTTTCAACTGTGTATATTTGTGTGTGTGTGTGTGTGTGTGTGTGTGTGTGTGTGTGTGTGTGTGTGTAAGTGTAAGTGTCTGTGTGTGTGCGTACAGAAGACAGCAGGTCTAATGAGCTCATCAAAAAAAGCAAGAAAGTAAAAACTCAGTGTCACCGAGTGCTCTGTGAGATACTCAACTAATTTCCTCACCTGCTGTGTGTGTGTGTGTGTGTGTGTGTGTGTGTGTGTGTGTGTGTGTGTGTGTGTGGGGTGTGTGTGTGTGTGTGTGTGTGTGTGTGTGTGTGTGTGTGTGTGTGTGTGTGTGCGTGTGTGGGTGTGTGTGTGTGGTGGGCCTGGAGAGGGACATTTACTGGCCATTGGTTCTGGATTGTTAGCCATGTAATCTGGCCAGCTGGCTCCTCCTGCATCATTTGAGTGTGCATACACAGACACATATACAGACACACACAGACACACACACCAAAACACCCACAGCATGATCCAGTATATTAATTTGATTTTGTGGCTTACTGATTGAAATTTAAAAAGTGCACTTCTCTCTTGGTATGGAATATAAATAAATCAGCATTAACAGCCAGAATGTTGCATGAGTGTTACAGCTACAGCGTTCCAGACTTTCACCACAATAAAACACACTGGCCTCCACTGGGACATATGCACGCACACACACACCCACACACCCACACACACACACAGTCCAGCGTGGACATTTTTTTTCTTAATTTATACATTTTTAAACATGAGAACCAGGACAACAAATCAGAATTTCAGCTTTCATTCAGCTCACAAATTTTCAATTAAAACAAAATTGAAATGAAGTTAATGTTGCACAGGCTGCACAGGTTGTATTGACCGTTTCCCCTTTCAGTCTCCGGTTCAGGAGGTGAAATGCTGCTCACTTGGGTTAAGCTCTGATCACAGATTTGTCCAGTCTATAATAAAGTGCTTTTGTTGTGTTTGTGTTTAGTCATTTCCATAAGCAGCCATGCAAGCCCAAGCCATGACACTTGCTCTAATGTGTGTGATGACACTGAGTGTTGTTTTTGGGTTTACTTCAGAGCCCTCGCAATATTTCTGACATACCCTGCAGGTTATTAACTGATATTTCAAGACATATGCAATAGCTCTAATCGATTTTCTAAGCTTCAATATGGGTTGCTTTTCTCTCATAAGTAGCTCTGTGTTCTTTATGTTGGTTTATCATTTTTGACAACAAATACTGTCTTCACAGGCAAAACCCAGGGCTCAATCCAAGAGTAGATATTCAGCATTATTAATTGTGTATGCAATCAACTGTTACAGGACGCAATGAGAATATGTGGGTGCAAATAAAACGTACATGTTTTAAGTTGTGATATCTTTTAATCTTAAATCCAAATGTATTTAGTGTATAGCAAAAACAAAATAATCACCATTCCAATAGTTTTAGAGGGGACTGTGATATGCGAAGTGAAAGCAAAGCAGGCAATGACAAGGAGGGAGAGAGATGGGGGACTGGGGAATAGAGGGAGGATTAGAGCAAGGTGCTTTACGAGGCTCTTAACATTTACTTCCCAATGGTTCAATTCTGTCTCTCTATTAGAGGCAGCACAACTTCCTACGTGCAACCCATCCATCAAACATAGAGAGAGAGAGAGAGAGAGAGAGAGAGAGAGAGAGAGAGAGAGAGAGAGAGAGAGAGAGAGAGAGAGGCACCAACTGTGATGGTAATAGGAAAACAAAAGACAAAATAAGCACAGAAAATAAACAGAAAAATATATTACACAAGCATAAATACGTGAAATAAAGAGAAGATTAAATGTTTTCCAGGTCTTCATGGATTTAATGTTGACCTTTGCAGCTGTGTAATCAAACACAACAAAATCAAGTTATCAATTAATTCATATTTAAAATAAACTGTCTGAAGGGCACATAAATATTTACTTTGGCTCCATCAAATTAAACAAAGTTTTCTTTTAGGCTAAGTGATAACAATCAAGTGTATTAGCTGCCACAGACACTGGACTTCCACTACTGTTGTTTGTTTAAGTGATGTGGCCTTTTGTACTGCTTGCTTTGGTCTTTCAATCATGAAATTGGGTCCTCGTCTGAACTCTCATCTCAAGTAGAAAGAATTGGCTGAATGTCCTATCTGTCTTCTGCTTTTTTATGGCTTGGGGTTAGTCTTGCGCTTTACCATAGTCACTTGTCTTTCTTCAGTTAATGGGTTCAGCCCTACTATAGCAATGCTTTAGCCTAAGGTGATTTCTCACTGAACTTATGATTTAATGTCGCCTGGTTGTTAAAAAGTTCTGCACTCAACATTCTCACAGTGTTCCCACAAAATAAAGACGTTTGTCGTTATGACATTTGGGTTTGTTTGGGTTGCTCAGTATCAATCCTGCAGGCCAATGATCTGTCGTGCTACATAGCAACCCAAAACGTGACACTGGCAGTTCATTGAGTCTTTTTAAAAGCAAATCAATTTATACATCTAGAGTAATATTGTATTTATAAATAAGGTAAAAAAGACTATAGTCAAGAACTCATGCTTCTTGAAAAACTCACAACATATTTAATAATGTCTTAAAAAAGCAGCCAAATCCCAGGTGGCATTTGCTTGAACTACATTCTGAATATGTTCACACAAAACCCAAACACACAGCCCAACCTACAAAACCTAGCTGGACAAAATCTGAGGCAATACACCTGAAATATCAAGGGCCAATAACACCAATGTTTCTCTTAGAACAGATATGAAAATGAGGATTTGGTAGAATATAACATCACAGTCTGATATAAAGTAATGATGTAAAGCATGATATATTAACGCATTTACTTAAACCTTCACAAGCAACAAGATCTTTCAGAAATTATGATCTCCTCTTGTCCTACAGACAATAAAAGTCTTCTCTAGCAGAAAATTCTGTCAATTAGAGTCTATATTCAGGATACCTCAAATAACAAACTGGGATTATAAACCACACTTTGCTAATACAATTCACACGTGTTCCATTAATCATTTGTAAGTGTATAGCAATGTGCTCTAGCTATTTTCATGGATAGTCTAAATTGTTTATGATGTGAAAATACACATCATTCACAAGAGTATAAATAACTGGATGCTATAAATCAGCCCACATGTTGCTCTTATTTTATCCGAACCGCCTTTGTGTTGCTCCTTTACAGGAAGTTCTTCAGTGGCTACTCAACCCATTCTGGACTCGCTCCTTTTGCCCCCTTGAGGTTGGTTAAGTTTCTTGGTATATTTTTATAAGGCAGAATGCTGAAGCTCTAGCCATCTGGCCAAAGGTCCATGATGATAAATACTTCAACTCAGCACTATCCACAGGATCCTCAGAAGAATACAACACTGTAAGATCATTTGAATTCTCCTTATCTTATCAATACCTTAAAGCATTCTTCAGACACTTGCACACACTCTTGATCTCCAGAAGACTTATATTTAAAAAGCTGTTCACATCTCTATGCCAGTGATAGAAAGTTCTTGTGTATTCCAGTCGAAACCCATGGTTAATATACGAGAGTATGTCGGTCACTAATGGACATTCATGCAGTTTCATGGAAGTTTATGATTCTCCAACAGGAGGCCATCATGCAAACCTATGATATCTTGGAAATTCTCTGTTCATCCTTTAACCACCAGCAGCTATCACCACCATTTTTTCACATTTCTTGCCCTCTGAAAAGAACTTTTATAAAACCGACATGTTCTGTGAAAGCAACCTTTCTGTGCTTAGGTAATTGAATAAAACACAAAACCTATAATCTCCTTAAAAAATACATGATCCTCAACCAGATAATTTAGGAAACAAATTTTCATCAAACTATTGTATTTGTTTATGTGAAACACCTGTAAATGTATTCAGTTCTCTAATCATGTTTTGCTGCAGTGTAAATTCTAAAATGATGCAGCACAGGTCAAGAGCATCAGGTGATCATCACAGTAAACATCAGAATAAGGAAAAATGTCATCTCAGTGAATTTGACCACGGTTGCTGGTGCCAGACAGACTAGCCTGGGTGTTTTAAGAAACTGCTGATTTCCAGGGATTTTTACAAACAGCATCCAGCAGCATTGCTTCTCAGTGCCTTGTGCTTGTATCTACTTCTGTCTAATATCTGATTTTAATCTTAAACTCTTTTTAATGACATGCTAAATGCTTAAAAACAGAATTTTTTTAACAAGGGGAACAAAATGAAAGGCAGAAATGTTTATAACAGGATACAAGTATACTTAGATGTATGTCACAACACTTATTAAGTAAACTACAGTCTCCATGTTCACAGTTATCCTCATCTCTGGATGTCAAAAATGTGTATCATAATCCACTGGTCTACAGTGAAAAATGGTATACTGTCTCACTCTGGATACAAAATCTTACCAGAAACATGTAAATGCAAATGTTGTGATGCGATTTTTTCACATCAAACAGATTTCTTTAATACTGTGTAAATGAATTATTACCTAATTTCTTTACTAAATATGATCACCAAACACCACCAAATGGTAATCTAATATCTGATAATCTATTTCGTTTGCAGTTCTAATTCTGTAGAATGGCCCTATTTTCTCCTCCACCCTGACTATGGACTTGTAATTGAACACAAAAGGGAGAGAGAATTGAGACATAGGCTTGGCATGGAGGTGACCAGCTATTAAACAATACATGATGCAGTGTAAACAGTGTCAGCTTTCCTTTGGGTCAGTTTCATATAACTCTTACAAATTTGTTTGGGAACATTAACTGCCATCCAAATAAATCTATATTGAAATGGGGGGGGGGGGAGAGAGAGAGAGAGAGAGAGAGAGAGAGAGAGAGCGAGAGAGAGAGAGAGAGAGAGAGAGAGAGAGAGAGAGCGAGAGAGAGAGAGAGAGAGAGAGAGAGAGTGAGTAACCTTGTGTTCCCCCTAGCTGTGGCTCCCAGAGCAGAATCCCTCTCCTCCCGGCAATTAATCATCTGATAGTGAGCTTACTCAAGTGTGTCTTTGCTCCCTTTCTCCTAATTAACCAGAGAGAGAGACAGAGAGAATGAGAGAGAGAGAGAGAGAGAGAGAGAGAGAGAGAGAGAGAGAGAGAGAGAGAGAGAGAGAGAGATATTTGGGTGATTTTCAGTGAGGAAACAGTGAGAGTTTTTGAGATGTGCAGGTTGAGATGTGGCGAAGAAATAGAGTGATGGATTGAGAAATGAAGGAATAAGAAGAGAAAGACATGTCAGAATAGGAAACAGAAGGAGGTGCAAAGATATCAAGGAGCTGCCATCCTCCACTAGTCTCTCAGGGACAGGGCACCGCTCTTACCAAGCATACTAAACAGACAAAAATGTGTGTGTTCTTTGCTGAAAGTTTCTATAAAGTTCTTGATTCGTCAACGAATGTATTGCCATAAAGTCTGTTTTTATTTGTTTTGAACTTGTTTATCTGCATAAATTCATGTGTGTACAGCAACTGTTCACTCAGACAAGTCCACCTTGTTTGTGTATGTGTGTATGTGCTTCCTGTCACAGCCATAGACTCTTTTATCTTTGATCCTTAACTGAGCAGAGCTGGTGTGCTCTCTATCTCTCGCTCTCACCCAGACTCCACAGTTTCCACAGCTACCCGCACCAATTAGGTATATGGCTGGTGTACGGGTCCAAATACCATACACTAAAAGAAACCTCAAGGTGGAACAACTGGACAACTGGATCTCAAAAACCATCCATCAAGGGTAAAACAATTCAGTAGTAAATTTTATATAGTAGAATTTCACAAAGCGCCTGTACAGAAATCCGGATGTAATTCTTTTATTTAAATGTATTAATATACTGATACAGCATTTAAACCAGTAGGCAACAAAGCAAGCCCTAAGAACTATGAAGAAAAATCTTGTGTCCCAGCAGCATTAAAAAGACTGCATATACTGAGCAACAGGCAGTCAAAGCCAGTGAAGCACAGAAACCTGTCAAATGATCCATCAGCCAAAGCCTCACTTTCACTTCATATCTTAAAGACCTTGTAGGAAAAGGAATAGATTCTTCTTTAAGGTAGTGGAATTACCTTAGACATGAATGGCCTTTAAAGAGTGGAAACATGTAGTAATTATTTTTGCCTTGCTCCAGGAATAATCAGTGTTCATGACTGACCACCCACGCAGTTCTCTTGCCATAATGGCCTTACCTTTATCTTTCGAGAAAACTGATGGAATAGGACAAGGAAGGATTACACGCATGACACACAGAACACATGCCAAAATATTCAGTGACAGAATCTGAAATAAATTCGAAAAGCTTTTTAGATTGTGGGGTCATTAGTAAATGATTAAGTGCTCAGTAAAGCCATAAGTGATTTTAATTGGAATCTACATAAGCAGATTTATTTCATTTCCACTAATGGGACAGAAAACAAAAACAGGTCAACGACTCAGCATGCTGTCATTGCTGTTCAGTGTGGCAAAGCTTGGTCAACAGCTATAATATGATGATTTAGTGGAAATAAAATTGCCATTGGACTCATATTTGTGACTGGATTTGAGTCTAAACGCAATTTCTGTATTGACTTGGACTGGTCTTGCTACATATGGTCTTGATTTCAGCTGATAATTTTTCAAATAATGTTTGTGTTATGTTTTGTTTCTGTATGTACAAAACTACAAATTAGTGCAATTTACAAAATAAATGCTCGTAAAGGGTTGATGGTTTTCAAACTTGAACTTGAGTCTGTCACTCTTTCAAGTCGACTTAGTCGTTCTTGACTTAGCTTTGAGATTCTGTCTTGACTTGAACTTAAGGTCCTGGTGTTAGATTTGACTTGCCCTATTAGATAATACATAGCAGGGAGGGGAAAGGGCCTGCTTAGGTCTCTGCCCAGAGGCTGAGGATTTGCTTTTCTTTCCCTGGGTTTGGAGTATGTTTTGCAAGCTGTGAAACAGACCGACTAATGGCGGACACCTACACACCACACACAATCCACATGGAAACAACACCATAGGGCTCCACCACCATGACAAGCACTGTGCCATGAATCTTCAATGTGGCATGCAAAGTGAGCACTAACACTCTGTGGCACTGAGGTTTTTTTTTTGCAACCATAAGGCAGAGAACAGCAAATTACTGCACCATCCGGTCAAATACGTGAAACTTTATTGCCATTGATAATAGAAGCAGAGTGGCAGAATTTCAAAACTCACAAATACAAAACCAAACAAACATTGCACCCAACCACAACCTGTGTCCTGGAAATCCAAAAGCATTGACATGCACAAGGTCTGCATGGTCAAGCCAACATTTACTTCCAGTACTTAATACTGTACTTTAATACTACTGAAATTACTATAACTGTAGTTCAGTGCTTGTAAATTTCAGTGTAAACAAGCTCTAAACAACTTCTACAGCATTTGAATATCTGTTCAGAACTATCAAACTATTAAGTCAAACTATTAAACAGCATTCCTGTACTAACATTCCTGCTGAGTTTTCCTAACTGCATACCAAAGCATTATGGAAACCATACTTCCATGCTACAAAGAACCAAATAGGTGACACGAACAAGCTATTAAAGCTTTGCTGCAGGTGACAGCCTCTGCACAGCTTTCTTGCAAAGCATTTTCATAAAAGACTGATATCCATTTTAGCAGCACATCCCCTATCTGGCCTGACTGGCTCACATTCTATTGTCTGTAATGTTAGACTAGAGAGATGACTGAGAGGTAGAGGGGGGGTGGAAGGCAATCATGGTTCACTCTCTCTCTTTCCATATCTGCTCTTCTTTCTCATAAACCCCTGTCCTCCTCCTGTATTTCTGCTTTATGAGAGGAGGGCTAATACATGACTGGATTTACGAGCAGCAGAGCTGGGCAGATTTAATATTTTAATTCTGTTTTATTGCCCAGCAGCACAGAGCCAAACACGGTGACTTTATTGGCATGTATTGCTGCTGTGACACAGTGACAAGCAGGCAGGGACGAAAGAAAAAAGAGTGTTGGAAGGAAAGAAATGGATTGAAGGAGAGATAGAAAGAGAGACAAAGGAGAAATCAATGTGTGCATGTATGGAATTGTTTATCACATCTTTACTCGGCATTAAACATTCTGCATTTGAAGCTCTACATCTTTCTCTCTTTTCATTTCACCACCCACCTTCTGTCATGCCGTATAACTTCACAACGTGCCTCAGCTCTGGCCCTGAGACAGACAACAGGCTCCAATTGCTGGGAGATTCATGGCTCATGGGAACAAGCCATGCTGCTGATTCACAGCTTTCCACTTGGGAGAAACACACGCTGCTGATTCACAGCTTAACGCCATCGACTCAGGGCTAATATCAAGATCGATTCACGACTCTTACACCGTTCATGGCTAATACAGTTGATTCATGGCCTTAGCTAAGTGATTCAAAGCCATTCCCCGGGCCGAGAAAGACGGACATTTCAGGGACGGGTTGACGCATGGCTCAGACGCTTCAACTGCATGTATTTCAAACAAACTGAGCGTATTCTGTCCACGCTAGCTCTAGCCGAGCATTTAGGAAGCGTGGATCTCGGAGGACATGCCAGAACAAATATGTTTATGATGCTGACAGAAAAGAAAGTCTCCCAGTGTTCCACTAAGGCTGTTTTAAAACCATCACCATGCAGGAAACGCTTCAAAAATTCGCCTTCTAAAAAACTGTCAGAGCCAATGCTGGAGACTGCATGTATTATCTGTGGCAAAAAACAGTGTTAAAGCATTTCCTTTAGCTACTTTCTTTGTCAAATTGTGTTGTCTCAAAATATTAGAACCAAGAATTAAAAAAAAAAAAGAAAAACAATTGGCACTGACATTGGCTAACTGATAAACATATGGAAATATAGACTGCTACAAACAAAGCATTCAAGGTTTCTTTGGATGGCTACCATTTTTTACTTTAGAGAGGATGTAGTGTTTCTCATGTTCTCCCCATGTTTGCGTAATCTAACATAACTGAGTGCTGTATATTCAGTACAAGCAAACACTTGCTTGTGTAATCTTGCTTAAATATTAGAGTTAGAAGTTTGTGTGTTACTTTGATCCATAAAATAAATTTTAAATTAAATCAATGACTGAAGGGGTTTTTTCTATTACACATGCACTTCTCGGCCAATCGAAACACAGCAAAACCCATCATACAAAAAGAAATGAGAGAGAGAGAGAAGTCAGTGACTCAAATTAAATAATTTTTCACCTTGCAGAAACTCCCTCTCTCACAGGGCGTCAGCCATCATGAAAAGCTTGATTGCGTTCTTAATGGAAATCAATAAGAGGTTCTCAGCATTCCACAAGTGACTTTTCTTCCTATCTGCAAAAAATTCATTACTTTTTTTTTCCAAACGACAATTTCAGCAGGACAGAAAAATAGCAAGGGGAAGAAAATGAGCAGGAGAGAATGAGAGACAGAAAATAATAGATAGGCTGTTAAGTATGGCTTTTTCTGTTTTATCAATGGCAGACTGAGTGTTAGTAAGACCAGCTAAACAAAGAATGTGCACAGGTGTGTGTGTGTGTGTGTGTGTGTGTGTGTGTGTGTGTGTGTGTGTGTGTGTGTGTGTGTGTGTGAGAGAGAGAGAGAGAGAGAGAGAGAGAGAGAGAGAGAGAGAGAGAGAGAGAGAGTAAATCAAATGAGTTAAAATGTATAGTGTGGGCGTAAGATGCCTCATGGGGATGAGCTGAAATAAAATCAGATGCCCTTTTCTCTCCTCCGTCTCTCCTTCCTGTATTCCTACAGACATTCCTGCACCTTTACTGGCGTGCAGCCCCTCCTCTTCCCCAGCTCTCACTCGTCAGGGGGCTCACACTGACGCATGCTGCTTTATTGATCGATTCTCATACCCAATGGGACATCTTGTTCAATCAATGAGTCTTGAACAAACCCCTCCTCTTTCTCCTCGCAGGTCTAACCCCAGGGGCATGTGAGAATGCAGCAAGCAGAGGCTCCATAAGTGATCTGTGTACCATACAAATCACCCCCATCTTCCTCACTTCCAAATGATGGCTTTGAAAATAGATTGGAAAACAGCCACACTTCTGCCCCACCAGGGGAACGGCATGGGCCACATTTAGCCCTGTGAGTGTCTGTATGTATGTACACAGCAGGGTGTGTTTTCAGGGGCCAAGGCAGTTAGAAAAAAGGGTCACAAATATGTTTAAGATTGATGATGAAGGGCATCTAGGTCAAAGAAATAACCCTGAGCTATGAGTTTACATATGCCACCTGCACATAATCAGGGGAAATATACAGAGCAACAATGCAACAATACTGTGATATATACTGCATATAAACACACAATAAACTGCTATTACTAGTGATTAAAACAATTCTTTTTTTTAAAGAACAAAATAAAACAAAACAAAACAAAGAAAAAAAGGCCACTTTTCTGAAGGATTTTATATGCTAATTTGACTATTGTCCAGAAAGCAAATTTCAACACTAAATTTAAAGACCATTTTTCTCTTTTTAAGAGAACAAAAGACAGATATATGGGGAGAGAATGAGACAGGCACTGAGAGAGTGGGCAAGGGAGAGAGATACACTTCCCTAAGGGTGGTGTGAATAATTAACAAACCTTTAATTAAACCTGTAAACGAACTGATGACCCTAACTACAAGGCGTAGGGGGCAGGGGGTTTGTATGGGTTTCAGAAAATTACTACAACTGGGCGAAAAAAACCCCAGAAACAACAGAGGGGACATTCTCATTCCTACTGACCTCTGTACGCTTCATCAACTCCACACGGCTAGACACACAGACACAGAAGAAGAAAACTCTCTTGACATTTTTCCTTCACAGGATTTGATTGCCAAGAGGTTTTATGGTTTACCCTGTAAATGTTCAAGAGAACAGGACATCATGAATATCTTGGCAGAAAGGGAAGTGTGAAAATTACCTAAGTGCTGTGTGAAAGCAGGGGATGGAAGAAAGGAATGGCAAAGTCTAGCAATCCGTAATTATCATGTATTTAGCTTCTCACTTTAGGTCGATAAGAATTAGGAAATTAGTAACTGGTAAAAAGAAACAGTTTATCATACAACACCAAATTGTGTACAGTCAATCTCTCTCTCTCTCTCTCTCTCTCTCTCTCTCTCTCTCTCTCTCTCTCTCTCTCTCTCTCTCTCTCTCACACACACACACACACACACACGTACGCACGCACAAACACACATACAGTTTTGTGAGGACCTTTAATTTACCTAATGATTGCTATAGCAAGTAAAGTAAGCCTGATGAGAGACGAATAGTTCAATAAGATGTTTCCCTTCATACATTTACTAGCAGAATGAAATGCATGCTGTGCAACACTATAATTATTATAGTGAAGTATTATAGCTGTTTCTGGTTGATTCAGAACAAAGAACCTATACAGAACAGCCAAAATTCTTCAGAAAGCTAAAGAATTTCTCTGACAGTGAAGCAAAACACAACGTGAACGTGTTACACTAATCGTCAGCGTATACACTTTTAACTTTGTGATTACAAAAAGTACTTGATAGAAACAATCCCCACAAAACAATCCAATAACAATAGCACCAAATAATCCTCTGTAGTCAAACCTTGATCAGTTATAACCATCGGAATAAAGGTCAGATAACTGCTGACAGCTTAACTGAAACACAGTTTCTGATTTTCAAAATATTCAAGACTAACAGTTTCCAAGACCAGCTTTATCTTCTGGTTGTTACTTCCAACACACACACACACACACACACACACACACACACACACACACACACACACACACACACACACACACACACACACACACACACACACACACACACACACACACACACACATTCATACACTCAGTGCAGTGTGCATGATTCATCGCCTTACTCATGCCCTTATTTGCTATATTTTTTCTCCTGTGTGCATGTTTCTCTGTTTCTTTTCCCCCTTTTTTATTGTTTGTCTTCTTTCTCTCTTTTTGTGTCATTATATAATGTTTTATAAGGTTACTCTTGTATCAAATTATAAAAAGGACAGTTCCACTACAAAACTGCTCCTGTTCAAAACCCATATACAATTGCAATGTTCTACTACCACTATGCAAATGGCAGCCATGGTTGTGTTTAATAATGCATAAGAAACAAAAAGACCTTTTAAATGCAATATATTCAAACATGCTGACAAGGGTAGTACAAAGAGTAAGGTGAGTTACCTTCATAGTCGAACCTTTACCTGCCAAATAATCGCAAGTACACGTGCAATTTCTTCTCATGTGTGTACTACATGTTCTCTTTAAGTTCAATGAAACATAATGTAAACTGTGTTTCTGCGAGTGACTGAGAGAGCAGCATATAATGAAAAAGAAAACAATAAGATAACAATAATGCTGACAGTCGCAATGTAATATTGTCGATGTAAAGGGGATTTCCGGTCTTTTATTTTAAGTAACGAAAAGGAGGACTGTTATTAATTTACTTTTAATAAGATAATAGGCATGCAGGTGTTCTGTCTTAATACATATAGCAGTAAAAAATATCAGTAGTGTGTTTTAAGGGATATTGTAGTAATATCCGTCATTTGGTTTAAGTGATTGAGTAGAAATTTCAGTGATTACAGTATATCTACAATATACAGTAACAAATTCATGTAATATCCTCTAATAGATATAGTAGAAGTGTCAATTATCTGTTTTAAAGGATATAATGGAAAAGATGGCAAATTGTGTACACAGAATTAGCAGGAATGTAAAAATCAGTTTGTAGAAACACAGTGACAGGATTAGGGCTATACAGTAATAGGAATATCAGTGAGTAATTCGTTTTTAAAAGAGAAAGTTTGTCGTAAGGGATATGTCAGTATTTTGTTTCAGGAAATATGGTATAAGTAATTAACACTCTAGGATATGTCAGGAGGTAGCTTTATTGGTACTTTTGTAAATGTCAGTAATTAGCTCTGGGAGGTCGGCTATAATGATCAGTAATTGTGAGGGCTTACATGTAATTCCAGTCTACAGGGTATACATGTAGCTTTAAATGCTTGTAAAGAGAAAGTTAATCCAAAATACATCCATCATTGCAAGATATTTATCGCTCACCTTCTCTAATCTTTCCCCATCACAAAGGTTACAGCACCTAATCCAACTCTTTCACAGCTTTCCCTTTATGGTATGTACATAGTATTTAAATGAGACATAGGTATAATATACAGTAGATCTTTACAGCTCTGTCTTTTCTTTTTTTCCTTAACATTCAACAACTTTCTAAAAACTATTGACCTTTGCGTTGTACAGTATCATAACGGTTAAAGGTCTCAGGTCGTATCCTTGGCTTCAGTTTATTCACTGGAACTTATATAAAGTTAATATATGTATATAGTGTAAAGTATATAAAAATATATATAGAGGATTATCAATATAGCAATATTATTGTTAAAATCAAAACGATACACAGTTGATTACAGGAACGATATGAATCCGTGATGCTACAGTAATAGTATCATGTATTGTTCACTATTAATTAACACATACTGTAACAGATGATCAGGCCCACTTCCACCCATTATACTATAATTACTCAGGAGAAAGTATCAGCCTGCTAAATTTTGTCACCAGCCTGTAAAGTGGTACTACAATGTAAATTGTACAATCTATTATTGGATATCTGGAGAATACGTAAGCCAGTAAATAAGATTTTTTTGTTTTAAACCAATTCCTCTAAAGACATACATCAAGCTTCCAATATTTACTAATCTGACAGAGCTAGCCTACTTTCTTTTCCCAAACTGGATTACAACATATTTAAGATCACACTCATCTCTCACCTTAATAATGCAGAATATTAAAAAAAAATCCAATCAAAGCCAATTAACCTCCAATTAGTATAGTGTTGAAAGTGGTGTTTAATGAGTAGGGGCTGCTAATTGCCTGTGATTGCAGCAGGCTGGTATGATTGCTGTCCCATTAAAAAGTCATAAAGTTGTACGAGCAGAGGCGTCCCATTAGCCCAACTGACCTTCATACAGGATGCCAGAGAGAGAGATAGAGAGAGAGAGAGAGAGAGAGAGAGAGAGAGAGAGGTGTGTGTGTGTGTGTGTGTGTGTGTGTGTGTGGGTTAAGGGGGAAAATTATTTGACACTTTGGATGGCTAATGATTCTACTTTTCTAAAGCGGTTCTATATTCAGCCTTTTCTGAAAGGGAAACCCTCTATATACAGTAAGAACAAACACGGAGAATCGTCTGCAGTGCCACAAAGTGTATGGGCAGCTCTCTATACAACCCACAGCCTTGCTTCAGCTTGCCCCCTTCTATACTCTTGATACCAATTTTGCAATATGTAGTGCAATTAGAGAGTATTATTCTACATATGTCAAACAGAAGGAATGTAAGAGAGAAAGACACTTGGGTTGGAGTAGTGGTGGAGGCTATAAAATAATGGTAAGAACATTTTCCTATGCATGACTTCTCAGTAGAGACTGCAGGGCTGGGAGGGAGGAGGATGACTGACTGCCTTAGGCAGCCTCCATACTAAGTGTGTGTTTGTGTGTATTTGTCAGAGAGAGAGAGAGAGAGAGAGAGAGAGAGAGAGAGAGAGAGAGAGAGAGAGAGAGAGAGAGAGAGAGAGAGAGAGAGAGAGAGAGAGAGAGAGAGAGAGAGAGAGAGAGAGAGAGAGAGAGAGAAAGAAAGATCAGGTGGTTGTTAGACTGAGGCTGTTTACAGAAGGTCACAGATGAGATCAAGGCAATTTGAGGTTGGAAATGAGTGATGTCCTCTCTCATTTAGGCACCATGCTCAATCCCCCACATGCCAACAACCTCCATCGACACACATACACACACCACGGCTCTACATATGCCAAGCCTGCTTGGCTGCACACACACTTTCTCCTTATTCCTCCCTCAAATAGAGTGGCACAATACAGTCTATCTAGTGTCCCTCCAGGGCAGTGAGACAGAGACAGAGGAGCACTTTTAAGCAGACGAGTGTCGCCCTGTTTAAAACAGACCACTGTTTCAGTCTCACAGTTATTTGCCTGCACACACACGAGGTCCACAAGGCTAAAGCATGACCTGTTATTCATTTTGAGGTGTGAAGATTATCTCAGGAGAAGCTTCTATACATGCACAATCAACATTGATCACTTTCAAAATTAGTAATGCATGAAAATCGATATAAATATGTCTTGAGCTAACGTTATACTATGAATAGCTTTGCAATAGCTATGCATCTGTGTGGGCAAGGGGTTGCTACTTGTGTACACACTCGTCTGGTATCGCAATTTACCTGACTCAGTAAAAGACTGAGGATCTATATGCAGAGTTTATTTAAAGTATAATCTAAGCCGCTAAGGCAATAATCAAATACAGTAATGACACTAGCCATCATCCCACACACCCTAACTAAAGACTTTTCTAGTGGTTATAATATGGAAAGCGCCTCCACAATCACACTGGCAGAACTGACAGGTTAAGAAGGAGCTTCCTTCAGAACCCTCAAACTCATTACCACCAACACCTTCCAACTCTGCTTATGGGATTATTGCCCACACACAGCATCTGATTATACACATCACACAGAACACACCTCGCACATATGTACTGTACATGAACATGGCACTTTAGTTTATATATATATATATACAGTATGTCTATGTGTATGTGTGCACTTTTGTATGCTTCTGTTTTGTCTGCACTTTCCCTTACACCTATTCTCCAACTTGTATTGCCTGTATAGAATGTTTATTATTCTTGCTATGGACAAGAACTATGTCTTTGGTGTTGTTGCATCTCATTTCACTGCAGCTTTGTGCATGTGATGAATAAACCTTTAAATCTTAAATTTAACACACAACTAGAAAGTAAACAGGAAGCAAACGACATGCAGATACTGACAATCTCTGGATGGGGAGGCGTACTGTCCTTCAACTTTTATTCATCTGAAGGATTAAAATCTCTAATCAGTAGAATCTCACAAGAGAATCAAAACATCCCTGGATGGTACTCAGGTAATCTCTCTCTCTCTCTGTCTCTCTCTCTCAGTCTCTGTTTGTCACACAAACTGTTTAAGGCATCTGTGGAGCACAGAAGCACAGAGCAATCATTTTTTAATAAGCTTCCATCTAACATACATCTAACTGATGACTGTTAATCAATGTCACTGTGTAATCTGCAGCATGTGAGTGTATGTGCATGTTTTTTATGGTGTGTGAATGCGACTCTACAGCTCGGTCATCAAAAGCGTCAACACACCCGCTGCTCTCACCCGTTCCTCTGTTCTTACTTACGCCTCTTAGCCACCTGCACAGAATGTGTGTGTGTGTGTGTGTGTATATATGAGTGAGACAGAGATAGAGAGAGAAATGATGATGAGTGTGATGACCTTTTCTTTCCCGTCCTAGCCAGTCAGCAAGCAATCTGAGGTCAGCAGGGGTCACAGCACTTGACTGCCTGTCAAATGTAATGTACAAAGTGACAGAGTAACACAGTTAAGTCATGGAGGCTGAATTTGATGGCCAGATACATGTGTGCGTTTGTGTATTTGTGTGTGTTCGGCAGAGTCGATAGGAATCAGTGACCTTGCTGTTAATCCCTCATATTGGAGTATATCTTTTAGAGCTCGGCAATCTGTGCCTGTGTGTTTTTGTGTGTGTGGGTTGGAGGGTAAAAAAGGGATTTGCCTGCAAGCCGATCCTGCTCTGTGTGTGTGGATTTGTGTGCCTCCATGAATATGTAATAACACCCAGTAAGCCATTAGCTTACTCTTACCGTCTTTTTTCTCTCACTTGGATCTTTATTCTTTGCCATTCTTCTTTATGTCCCACTGCTCTGGCTCTAATGAATTGGCCTGGTGTGACCCATTCACCAACGCTGCCTCACTTGAAACAGTTGAACAGTTAGAAGTCATGACTCCTGCAAATGTGGCAAAATCTTGACATGGTCACAGTATTTTGAGAAAGAAAATGGCACAGATGTTTTTGTGCCTTCTTCTGGATAGATTAATGAGTGAGTCTGTGTGAGCATACATGTTCTCTAACCAATTTATCCAGGTCAGCATCACGGTGGATCAGAGCCTTGGTAACACTGGGTGTGAGGCAGGAAGGCACCCTGTATGGTGCACCATACAGGGTGCACCATACAGGGTGCCTTCCTGTATGGTGCACCACACGCACACACACACACGCACACACACACACACACACACACACACACACACACACACACACACACACACACACACACACACACACACACACACACACACACACACACACACACACACACACACACACACACACTACTTCACACCTAGCATCATTTTAGAGTCACCAATCTACCCATCAGCATGTTGTTGAAAGGTGGGAGGAAACTGGAGAACTCATCCCGTGTATTAAATCGTTCGAGGTGAAATATAGTTAACTTCAGATAGAGAAAGGTAATTTATAGCAATGGAAAGTGCAAAGTCTTAAAAAAAGTTTTCTTCCCTATATGGTTATCTGGTTCATCCCATTTATAACACTTTAACATAGGACTGTCTGATCACAAACGCTCTCAGTCTTGAAGTTAATAAGACAAAAGAAACAATGCCACAAAATGCAAAGCTTTCTGCCATGAGAACTTGAATGAATAGCTTTACTTTTAAGAACGGATACTGAAGACTAGGGTTGAGCAATTGTTTTTATGAACAATTCTCGATTTTGATTTAAATTATGAACACACAGGGTAATTTTTTAGTTGAAGGTTTATTAGTAATTTCATTATTAGTAGAATGGACTTGTCATAAAATAAAATAACATTTCATAACAAATCTATAATTAAAAAGTGCAAACAGTTTTATCTTTTATTTAAGTACACCATCCGTGTTTGAAGGTTAATATCAGGTTATCAGGTTAATAATGCTGTGCATTGGTTTAAACCTTTATATAGCATTTAGGTATGTTTCAATAAATACTAATTATATTCATAAATATAAACCTGTATAATGTCAATTAGAGCATCCAAACATTTAAACTGACTTAATCCAGAAATTCAACCAGCACTAGCAGATATTAATTGAAAAATACAAAACAAATGTATTATTAAATTCGGATTAAACAGAGTATTATACACACAGTAGAAGTGACGCTTAACTGCTGTCTTTAGGTTTTTATAGTGACTGTCTACACAAAATGCAATTCGATATAAGAGATGCATATGAAACATGCCTTGTGTGAAAAATTGTGTGAATTAATATTCATCTGTGCTGTGCTTCTACTGCAAGACTATCCAAAAGACCATGTTTGAGAAACTATTTCTTCTATTTTATGACCTGTGATGTCACTCAGTACTCCATCAAAGTCCAGACTGCATCCAATCTGCCTCATCTGTGCTGTGCTTGTTCCATCAAAAAGAAACATTTGCACAGTTTGATTTCTCGGTTATGGAGAAATGCAGACGTTATGGAGTGGAAATTTACAGAGTGTGAATGCAATCGTAAAATGTTACACGCACTTTCTCCAATACTGTAACAATGACCATGACCATGACGTATGAGGTACCTATTTCATTAGGAAAAACGTTGACCGACTTTAACATGCATCTTAACAAATATATTAGTACAAAAATAATTATTTCCATTGACATTTTTAAACACCTGCTTCATATCGTGCTGTAGAAATGGCTAAGCTGTGGTTTAGCTGATTCAGTTTCATCTGTCATTCCACAGCAAAATGGGGCAGGATGGATGTAAGGATTGTGATTTGCTAGTGAATAGGAGAAGCTGGGATTCAATTTTAATTCAGCATGATGGGGTGCTGCTTTCAAAACACGGTATAATCATTTTTACTCATGAAAAACTAAAATCCTAAACTTATTTTACCTCCAAAAATGGATACTGTTAAGACCAGTTAGGCTTCCAGAGCGCTGATGCTGGCAATGAGTCTAAAATCGATTTTTTTTTTATTAATGCATAGTTACAGCTGATTAGCAAACAATTTCTACTGTGGGCTGCTAAAATTCTCAATTATCAATGTGCAATGAGAAGATGGTAATTATTTTCCCCATGCTCTTGTTACTCTCTGAATCCCTCTCACCCTCTATAAAAGTCCAAGATCTTACAACCTTAGTACCCCCCCCCCACACACACACACACTATTTACTTCCCTATTTCTATCCCTGCCCTTGACCTTCACTAATCCTTCCTCATCTGAGGTCAAGCTG